>NC_133871.1:5698795-5746762 GCF_044706935.1 Curcuma longa
TTGATTTTGTCTTCTTCATAGACTTTGTCAATTGATCCGCGAGATCGGAGCTTGTTCTGTGGGGTTCTATGCTCTTCGGAGCGGATAGAAGTCCGATCGCCAGAAACGAGAATCCAGATCGCCAACATTGATCCAAGGCGGGATCAAAGTTTTTTGTTCTGTAGGTCTGTGCTCTTCGAGAACGGATGAATCTAAATCGCCAGAACGGAGATCCAGATCGCCAACACTATTTACACTTTGAAATTTATAAATTAAAGGTCATCTGTCTTTACAGAACTAGTTAAGCTATATGTATGAAAATTACAAATAATAAACATAAAATAGAACAAGTACAATATTTTGATTTTTTACATTGTTTAAAATTCTCAATTCCTACTCTACGGCTTAGAAATATCACTATTATATTTTCTCCTTTTTAAAAATAGACGAGAAATCTCTTATAATTATATTTTTATACAAGTAATTATCTTAGAAAGGGCTTGTGTGTAAATCAAGTGAATTAGAGGTCAATCATGGCTAAGATTTCACTCGACCAAGTTAGCCAATTGAAAATTAAAATAGTAAGGTGAATAAAATGATTTTATTTGAACATCAATGTGATTTCAATATAAATTTTTTATTCCCATGTGTGAGGTGATAAAGTATTTTAAAAAATTTTAAGAGGAATTAAGGACATATTTTAAGATAAACTTTTATGTTTAATATTTAAAAAAATTACAAAATTTGAGTTATTTAGTACAATTTAATTATAAATATATATTTTTAGGACGGTCAATTTTACGTTTTCAACCCGAAGGACTCCGAAAACGCGTACGCCGTGACTGCACGTCGTCCACGCCACCTCGGCTCGGGTTCATCCGAGGCATTAGCTTTGGTCGACGAGCCAGCTGACAGCTGGAGACAGTCTGTCTACAACCAGTCGCCAACAAACCCCACCCTTCTCTTCTCCCTCATCAGCTCTGCAGCTCCCACCTCAGGTCGGAGGAACGGCGGAAAGCTTGCGGAAGAGCTGCCGGTATAGCGTCGGAGGAACGCCGGAGGCTGCGAGCAGTATCCCATGGACCTTGACGAAGTCGTCGAAGTCCCGTATCACGGCCGGAGCGGACATGGCGGCGGCTGTTAGGAGGGTTTTGGGTTTTCCACGACCTTCAAGAAGTCCGCGGCCGTGGACTCATAGAGAAAACAACGAAATCCGACGGCTGAAATCCTCTAATCTGGGTCGATGCTTGAGATCGTGTGGTTGTGGATAGGAGACATAAGATTTGAAGTGGATGGAGCATGTGCTGTGATCTCATGCACTCCAAATTTTAACTACTGTCTTAAAATTACACCTATTTTTTTTATAAATAAAATATATTAATGCATCGTGAAAAAAAAAAAGATAGAACTAATCAAGATGTAATAAATTTCAATGCATAGTTTTGGATTTTCATGAGCAATGGCATTAAGATTTTGACATTTCAACATCAAAATTGTAAGGATTTCTAATTTATCATATAAGATACATCATAAATGGCATAACCAATTTTCTGACAATGAAAGTCAAGAAATAGGTCAATGGGACAAGTGAAGGTTAATGATTTCTAATTTATTATATATGACATCTTTATCTATAAAATCGTATTATAGCCAATGACTAAAGTTATACTTGGGCATGATGTTATAACTATTACACCTATAAATAATTATTATAGCATAATAATTGTGAGTTGTTAATTGTTTAGAATCGTGAAATCATAATTGTTAGGCCAACACAAATTAAATGGAAAATAATAGCTATTGACACTCACCCAACATGCACATTGAAATACGATTGTATAAAAAATTAAAATACGACACGTATCGGCACAACACAACCCCATGCATGGCTCGGCACAACATAACCCAAAGTGTTCTGGGCCAGTTGACCACAGAAAGTCAGTCAGACCAAATAATTCAGCTTAACCTTTATATATCATTTTTTTTTCTTTTGTGTTTTTTACTCGAACATATCCATGCAAACACTTAATTGAGCTGCCAGGCCAATTTGTTCTCTAACGGTGATGGAGGAATTCAGTCAGCTGTCTCATATCAATCAGTGGCTCTCCATATGGCCCTGGGCATTCAATGCCTGCCATGCACGATCGCTTTGAAGCTTTCCATGAAATGAAGACAAACCTGAGAAGAAGTCGTGGTAGGTAATTTAAGGGCACAAGGAGCATACAGAAACTAGCTCGACATGGCATCGGAGCTGGTCTTTTGTCCTCTTGTAAAACATGGAGCAGCAGCTTCCTCAGGCAGGCAAGCATGTGATGTGATCATCTGTCAAACAAGAATCATATCAAGTAGATTAACCATGGACTGTGAACTATAAAAGGCCCTTGGGATGGATTCCTATTAAGAATCAACAGAGAGAGTAGGCAAAGGAAATGGGGAGGAAGCCGTGCTCTTCGAATGAGGGGATGATCAATAGAGGAGCATGGACTCCTCAAGAAGACAAGGTGCTTGTTTCCTACATATCGACTCATGGGGTGGGCAAATGGGAGTCTCTCCCTAAAAGAGCAGGTCAGTTCAGTTCAGTTCCATTAGAGTTGTCTCTCTCAAAAGAAAGTGTTGGATTTGGAGAATGCACACAGGGCTTAAGCGTCGTGGGAAGAGCTGCAGACTCCGGTGGCTCAACTACCTGCGGCCGGACATCAAGAGGGGGAACATCTCCGACGACGAGGAGGCCTTGATCATTAGACTCCACAAGCTACTCGGAAACAGGTCGTTTCATCTTGATGTTCCAACGAGTATTGTAGAGTAGTGATTACCTTTTGTTTTCCAATCGGAGCCGGCCACAGGTGGTCTCTGATCGCAGGGCGATTGCCCGGGCGAACCGACAACGAGATCAAGAACTACTGGAACACGACCTTGGTGAAGAAGCTGCAAGGTGAACTGACTCGATCCGATAAGCAAACTGAATCGAATTCTAGCTGCACAGCGACCCAGCCGCCACAGGCGAAGCTCACTGCTGACTCGAACATGGCTCCAGCCTTTTGTGGTCTGGATGCTCCTCTGATGCTTCCATTGCTGGCCCCAGACGGCTACCCTGGCTCTGCCATGGACATGCTTGCAGCGGCATGGCCTTCGGATTCAGCTGCTTGGGAAGAGCCAAACATCGATGGCATTGAGATCGAAGAGTTCGGATTTGAAGAGGCGAACGAGGAACTGTCAGGGTCTTGAAGACCCGATGACTAGTGAAGGAGCAACGATCGGCAATTGGGTGGAAAATGATGATCCTCCTCAACCAGACAGCGCACTGATGCCCAGCTTTTGGTTCCTATCCTAGACGACAAAACTCCTATGCAGTTCTGTGTGAAAGTCCTCTGTGCAGTCGCAAAATTCTGCCTGAAAGCTCTCGGATCATCACGCGTCGACGAGTTCGATCACCGTACATGGGGCTTTCACACGGAAATTGAGTGCCAATTTGCTTGAGGCAGACCTTTAGTCTAGTTAGTTAGGTAAGAATGTGCAAGATGAAGTGAGGAACATAGATTGAGAAGAATAAATAAAAGGAGTTTCTAATAACTCACTCGTCAAAAATAATTTTTTAAAAAACTAGTTTATTATTAATAAACTCATAAGTATCTAATAAACTCATTTACCATTAAACTAAATGATTATTTAAGATTTAAATGAACAAATCTTATCCCATCAAAGGAGAGGATTCACATACGCAAAATGCAAGGGGACAAAGGCACGCCTCTGCTTTCCTCTGCAGAAGGTGATTTTCTGCAAAGGCCTCCTCTCTCTCTCTCTCTCTCGTATGTGAATTCCTTCCAGACTTGACTAAATCGCCGATATCATCGACATTTTCGCTCATCGACTTCAACGTCTCCTTCCTCTCGCCGCTGCCCTTCGCGTCTCTGAGGTATGTATGCCTCGCGACACCGATCTGGCAGGAAAAAGATCCCCCTTTCCATTGGGAAGTGTTATCGCTCAAAGATCTCTTTTTCATGCGTTTTGTTGCATCATAGATCTATCTTACCGAGCTTTCTTTTGAGCCATGGTTGAATTTGGTACGATTTGGTTCCCTGGTTTTATTTTCTCCTCCGCCGTTCGCGCTCTGATGGCTGCTGCCTTTCGGTTCTCCTCCTTCGATTATCGTCTTGATTGTTCGAAAGAAGAAGCATCTTGTGTGGCATTGACTTTTGAAATGGAGCTGCCATAGCAACTATTTCTCCTCCCCAGTCGGTGTCTCGTGCCCTAGTAAACCCTAGCAAGTATTCGTGCCCTTCGCTGTCCGTTTCCTTTCATCTCACAGCGGAAATCGATTCAGATTTCGTCTCATTCCTTCCATATCATAAAAAAAATGCTCTTTCTTTGGCCTTTTGATTTAATTTGAAGTCTTCTCACTTTGCAGGGCTTCTGGCGACAAAGACAAAAGGGGATGTTGGAGATGGATACCTTGGTCATCGGCAATGAAAGTCAAATCGAGGGCAAACTATTGGGGGCCTTGCAAAGGAACTTCCTCCAGGTGCAGAGCATTCTGGACCAGAACAGGCTCCTGATCAACGAGATCAACCAGAACCACGAGTCCAGAATCCCCGACAACCTCAGCCGCAACGTCGGCCTCATCCGAGAGCTCAACGACAACATCCGCCGCATCGTCGATCTCTACGGCAATCTCTCCGTCTCATTCGCTGACTCCAAGGACGCAGACTCTGATGGAAAGCGCGGCCACAAGAGGAACAGACCGGCGTAAAGAATCATTCAAATTACCTAGAGAGAGAGAGAGAGAGGAGGGAGAAGAGAATGAGACAGCTTACACTTTGTTAGCATACAGAACAGCTTGCAGATTAAAATAAAAGGTGATTTATTTCTTACATTGTTGTGATCATCACGTTGTTCGTCTTCTAAATGCAAGAGTTTACTGCAATCTACATCTCAAATTTCATTCTAACCAAAGCAGCATCATTGTGATACCACAGTGCCTTCAATAAGGGCAGCAAATTTCACCTTCCAGTCTGTAACCTTTTCTTCCCCATTTACCACCTGCACAATATCACTATATCAGCACTACTCCATATCAGTGTTGCAGAAACACATGATGATTCTTCAGTTTTATGAGGTTAAATGCATCTTCAAACTTAGCTTACTTCAAATATTAGGCCTTCCTCTGGTGGCGATTCAAGTGCCTCCACACAAATTACTGCTGCATCCTCTTTACTCAGACTTCCTTTTGCTGCATCACCCTACATTTGGTGTCGCACATGCTCGTGAGAATGAATAAATTGTCTCAAAAAAAAGCCTACATTATCAGCTATGAATGTCCTCGTTACTGATTCAAATTATTGTTAAGTACCTTGCTGAAGCTGAAACCTTGATCGCCACTAGGAACACTCTGCAGCAAGCCAGTTCTTATTATTGTGTATGGAACACCAGCCGTTATCACAGTCGTTTCATCTCTATCAGCCAGCTTTCCGGCTTTGCTATTCAAAATTGCTTGAAATCCGCCGCTGCCTTTATAATAGGCCAACTGCAATCTGATCAAAACTCATGCTTGAAGACCATGACAAGAGATTAAAAAAAATGAGAATTTGCTCCATGAAAAACTTGAGGACCTGAGATAGAAGAACAATGTGGTTTACACCTTTTGTCCGAGCTACATCAGAGAAAAAGCCATCCTGCAATATAAGAGATGAGACTGAAAAGAATATGGAATCACATTGCCTTCGCAGGTTAGTAAACCTCTACATTCAGATTATGCAAGCAAGAATCAAATACATACATTTGATGCACAAATGATGGCACGAACACCTCTGAGAGTCCTTGTGAGGAAGGTCTTGTCATTCAGATCTCCAACCAATGACTACATAAAGCAAAGGATCCAAAGAATCCACTCTAGAGAAATATGATCGGTGCTATCATAATTGTGCAGGTGCTTACCTCAACATAAGTTCCAAAGGCAGAAGCAGCAGCTCGTTTATCCTTAACTATTGCTTTTATCCGGACACGCTTAAGAATCAATGAAAGAATTACCATCTGGTTTAAGCATAAACCACAGAAGAATTAGTAAACCGAAGAAACTAACATATTGGCTATGCCTAGATTGGTTAGAAATCAAAGCTTGATGTGAATTCACACGCAAGTTTCAGGAAATAATTGTTTGTTTTCTATCAAAGAAGAAGACGAAGAAGCAAATTTGACTAATATTGGGATACTAGCAAACTTTTAGCATTGAAATACAGCGTGAACAAAAGGAAAATTATCTATTTAGGTCAGAAAGGCCTCACCTGACCAATTTCGCTTTCACCATCAGTGACCAGCACAGCATCGCGTATTTCTTCGATCTCAAGGTAGCCATAAAAGGTAAAAAGTTAATAAAATCGATCACAAATACTAAGCAATAACGAAAAAGATACAAGTTATAGTATGTATAAATTTCATACTACCTGAAGATTCATCCTCATCCTCCAGATCACCATCCTTAGGAAGTACAAGGAAATCAGGCGCTCCATACCACTTCCTCAACTTAGGCCCGCCTTGAAAAATAAGGTTAATCTTTTCAGATCAAAGGTGCGCATATAAACCTATGACTCAGACAATTTGTCAGAAAAGTTTTATTCCGCGATCAAGTGAGAAAAGAGACAAGCCTACACAAGATACAAACTTCTTTATCAAATCAAGAAAAACTATTGCATCACAATACTTACCTTCTATGTAGTCAAGGAGTTGATCGGCGAAGTTGGCTTCTTTCTTCTTGGAGCAGCGGCACGCCAGCGGTGCCGGCCGAGGGGTTTTCCTCAGGAAGGAGGGCGTAAGGGAATAAAACGATTGAGATGATGACAGATAAACGACGAGACGAGGTGCAGGCGACGTCGAGCAGCGATGATGAGTGATCGCCATTGGAGCTTCTGAGGTTAGAGATAAGGCGGAAGAGAAGGAGGGCGAAGCCCGAGCCCCATAAGAGATTGAGTGGGCAGTGGCCGGATATTTACGAGATTGCCATCGGCGGCCCGCGTGGTTAGATCGGGCTAGCTAGGCCGCCCGTTGTGTTGCACTGCCCAGCCCGGCCGGCGTATTATGGGCTGCAGGGCTGTGACCCGCAGGTTTAGACCGGCCGGTGCGGACTCGAAAGGACCATGCTTGTTGAATTTGACTCTCTATTTGTACATAATTAATTTTAATAAAATTATTTTAAAATTTTCTTTTTTTATCAAATTCAACGTCGTTATAAAGGCAATCGATCAAGGATAAAATTGCAGAATTCCTAGTTAAAAGTATATCGAACTTTCGGATTTTCTGAACATTTTTATTTTTTATTTTACTCCTTTCGTCATTCATTATTGTCCTTTGAACGTAATATCAAAAAATATATCCATCTTTTGATTAAATTGAAAGTTAGACGCGTCTTTTCACATAATTCCACTCAAAGATTTCGTGCACGTTTTAATTTCCGTCAGCTGGCACGCGATGCGAACCGACTCGGCCGCCGCCGTCGTCTGACCCATTCCGAGATCTAGATAAATCGCTGCTGACGTGTCAGTCAAATCGTTGACGACCAGGTCAGCATACCCTCCTCTATATATATCGACTTCTTCTCTTCTCTGCTCTGCTCTCTTAATTATCTCAATAATCCCTCCGTTAATTTAGTCTCGACGATTTTAATCACTTAATTAGAGTGATGGACGGCTTCTTCTCCGACTCCGACGTGCTGACGAAGGTGGCGCTGTTCGCTCTGGTTCAGGCTCTCGTCTATCTCATCCTCTCCAAGTCCTCCACCATCTTCTCCGGCGACGGCAGGGTGAGGAGAAGCCTCAGCTTCCAGCCGGCGCGCTCCGTCAGCGTCCGCCGCTTGTTGGCCTTGCTTGCCGACATGCCTGCCGGCGGGGAGGTCTCGCCGTCGGCGGCGAGGCGGCCTCGACGAGAGGGATCGCTGTCGTCGTCGTCGTCGTTGTCCGACGACCTGAAGGATTGATATGAAATTGATTAATTTCTTCTTCGTGTATTTGATTTGTTGTTGAAAATTATATTTGTTTGTATAAAAAATTCTTGTTAAAAATTTGATTTGAGGAAGAAAAAAAGTTTCACATGGACAAGCACGCGGATGACTATTCATTTTGGGATAAAATGTATTTCATCCTAATTTAACACTAAATTAGTTTTTAAATATAATTTCATCATATTCCCAGTTCTTCTATGAGTATATATATCCACAATTAAATTTCTTTTAAATATATTTATTTTATTTTATTTAATAATTTGCTCAAAGAATATAATAATGCAATTCGATCATCTCCTATGGAATGTACTCATGACCATGCTACATTTGCCCTAAAAAGAGCATTTGCGCACATCAACAACCTTTTGGAGTGATGTATTATAAAGATTAAGCCGTCTTTGTAACGTAAACTCAGTGAGAATAATTATTAAAGTATTCTAACAAAGTTTTGTCAGCTTTGAATTACGGCCATCAATGCAACAATATCCGAAAGAGGAAACCCACCCGGAGTAGGAATTCCGCATACGCGAATTTCCTATTTTGACACCACCGACTCCGAGCGTATTGTTAAGATATATGGGAAATAGCCTAAATGTGGCATGTACTTGGATGTAATTTTCAAATTGCACCCTCCAGTCTATAAATCCCCCGCTAAACATCCCAAGAAGAGAACACGCACCGCACCGCACCGCACAGCGTTAGAACCCATGGAGGGGCATGAGGGCGTGAGAGAGGTGCATAAAGAGTGCATGAAGAACCACTCGCTGAGGCACGGCGCCGGCTACACCGTGGACGGCTGCTGCAGATTCATTCCAGCGTCCGGCGACCGCCAGCTGCAGTGCGGCGCGTGCGGCTGCCACCGCAACTTCCACCGCACGGACTTCTGCATCGCCGGCACCCTGCCGGGGCGAAGCGAGAGGCGGCGGCCGCGGGCAAGGTTCACGGAGGAGCAGAAGCAGCGCATGGCCGGCTGCGCGGAGAGGCTCGGATGGAAGATCCCGAGGGACCGCGCCAGGCCCGGAGCCGAGGAGGAGGACCAGGTCTCGAGGTTCTGCCGCGGGATCGGGGTGACCAGGCAGGCGTTCAAGGTGTGGATGCACAACCACAAGGGCAGCGCCACTTCTGCTCCAGCGGCGGCGGCGACCGTGCTGGTGGCGTCGTCGGAGGCCACCGCCACCGGCGGAGCGGCTATGAACGGAGGAGTGGAGGAGGTGATCAAGATCGGGGACGAGGCGATGGAGGAGGAGGAGGAGGCAAAGGATCTGGATTGAACTGATGTCTCTGTTATTTAGCATTTGCATGCAGAATGGGTTTGATTTGAACATGCTTTAAATAACAATAAAATCTGAATCTTCCAATTTACTGACATGCCTCTTCAAAAGTCAAATTTATTCATACACCACATTTGATATGAAAGCTACAAACTTGAGAGTTCTTTGAATATAAAGACCAAAATGGTCATGAGAAGCACTTGAATAAAAAAGGCAGGCCAGGTTAGCCATGATTGTGGCACAGAATAGTTTCTAACAAGCAAGATAGTTGGTAGAGTGCCTCCATAAACTGATGCGAGTATTACTTGGGCAACATTACCCGCACAAACTCCTGATAGTTCACTTTCCAAATATTTATGAGATTGCCATCGGCAACCCATGTGGTTAGATCGGCTTAGCTAGGCCGACCGTTGTGTGGCACTGCCCAGCTCAGCCGTCGTAGTATGGGTTGTAGGGCTGTGACCCGCTGGTTTAGACCGGTTTAGACACGAAAGAACTGTGCTTGTTGAATTTGACTCGCTATTTGTACATAATTAATTTTAATAAAATTATTTTAAAATTTTCTTTTTTATAAAATTCCTGAGCTAGGAGAATTCAGAATGATTAGACATATTAACAAGTAAAGCCTTATCCAACATTGCAAGAGACTCTTTTTGTAACTCGAACTTGTGACCACCAAGTCACATAGTAGCAACTTTACTGTTACGTCAAAGCTCTCCTTCCTTAGACATGTTAACAAATATGTTAGAAAAAAACCTCATAGTAATATAAATATAATAGCTAGTGTTAGTTGAAAAATCTATGATTTTCTTACAAATTTAACAAATATATCACATACACAGAAGAGAAGGAATTACGGTTTACAGTTAAAAAAAATATGACAACTGATTTAATTCGTGCTATAATGTGGGAAAACATCAAATGTGTTAACCAATGTGGCATGATTTAATTAGGGCTATAATGTGGCAAAATATCAAATATGGTCACCAACACGAGAAAAATGGATGATTTGGCATGCAGACAAGTCATCAATTTTGATTCTTGATAGAAATTTACAGCATGATAAATTTGTTACCATTTTGAATAGTGCTTCAAGGTCTTGTTTTTCAAAATAATTTTGTTATAAAAATATATATATATATATAAGTAGGTGATACATTTGCTAAAAATTGTAAAGAACATGATAGATTTGACAATTCATCCTATTATAAACTATGCGAATAATAATTTAGTAAATGCAGCCAGTTATAATTTTAATAAATGCTGGGACTAGATGATCACCTCTTCTGCTCAGCTGCTACAAGTTTAGCTTCAAGCCTTTGACCAGGATTTTCGTTTCATCGTGAGATGACCATGAGGGGCTTCTTGGTTTTGGCCTTGCCTTGGTAGATAACCAGTCATGAAATTGCTGCCACAATATAATCATTTTCAATATTATCATCACCCATATTTAAGTATAGACAGTTTTTGATAATAAAGGCCTTCAAGTTATTACTTTCTAACTTAGCAAAGAAACCTATACGCAACTAGCACTTAAATGATTTGCACATACAATGGCTTCATGGAGCTATAGCAATAGATCTGTTATTTTCACCCATGGTCCAACATTCAGAAGTCTGTTCTTTAAGTTGAATGTCAAGTAATAGGGAATTCTGGAATTCTTTTAGAACCTAAACAATGAACTCCAAGTAATAGGGAATTCTGGAATTCTGGAACGCTTTGTAAAATTTGGGTCAAAGAACAAGAATCTAGCAACGCTTTGTAACTAAATTATCATGATACACAGTTTCTTTTGCGTATTAAAACATCAACAGGTGTGTTGACACTAACAGTTTCTTTTGGTAGAAGCTGGGGTTCAGAGAATGAGATCCATGGCAGAAATCAAAAGAGAAAAGGGATTGGAAAAAGCAGGTTCAAGGGAATTGATCCAACTTAACAAGGTATATCCTGTGGCATATCCAAATTCATGCGCACACTGTCTCATCTCAACTGCTGCTATAAGAGGAAGGTGCAAGACTTGCAGTAATGGTGAAATAAAGCATACCTGTCGGGGAGATCGCACAACGGAGATGCTGGAACAGACGTGAACTTGTCGGAGACGGATGGCCGAAATATACCAACCCCACCTTGGCCGGAGGAGACGAACAACGCGATGTCACTCGACTACTCAGGAATTAGCGAAACAGGTGTAGGGTTATGTTAGGGTTTTAGCTCGTATGTTTTTTAAACCCCCACAATAGCCGTTATGTTACTCGACTGAATTTATTTCCAGTCGAGTCAGTTATCAAATAAGCCATCACAGCCGGTTTTGGTCAAAACCGGCTGATGGCTTGCAAATCCCAGTGACATAACATTCAAGAGATCGCGGAAATGAATCGTTGCGTCCAGTATTTAATGCCTGTCTCGTCGTTCATCGCACCCTAATTAAGGCCTAACCACCTCATATGCTGGACTCTCATTGGTTGCCGAGACGGTGGACGTCGGGCATTCGAACCATTCCTCCACATTATAAATACGTCCGGTATAAGCCAGCCTTCTGCCCCAACTTTTCTCGCCGCATTGCTCCTTACCTCTTCCTTCATTTCTTTCTCATCCGATAAAGTATCATGGGCAGTGGAGCCGAGGAGCGATTCGTTCAGCAATTGATACAGGAGAAGGAAGCAGCGGGGACGAATTTACTGAAGGAGTGGTCGGGGTGAGGGCAATGGCCCGTGTAAACCTTCCCCTGGATAAACCGGGCATGGAAGATAATAATTAATGATCAATGAAATAAATTTAAATTTCAAAAATTGTGTTTATGATCCTAATCCTAATTAACATTTGTGGCTCTCACTAATGTAGATATAAAATTATATTTTAATTTTTTTGCTATCAAATTAGCCATCAGCCGGTTTTGATCAAAACCGGCTGATGGACTTATTGACCTCTAATGGAGATGATCAAAACATAAATTTTGCTCCTCTTGCACTCTATAATGTGTACATCAACTCAGAATGTATTACGATACATCGTGTTGGAAGCAACGAATTTTTCCGTTCGGGACCGACATGTGAAGTGGGGTGGGAATTTTATTTTCAAATTTACATACATGATAACCATTGTACAAAGACACCAATGAGTTGTTTGGACTCCCTCAGTCAAGGATATATTATATTTTAATTTTTTTGCTATCAAATTAGCCATCAGCCGGTTTTGATCAAAACCGGCTGATGGACTTATTGACCTCTAATGACATGATCAAAACATAAATTTTGCTCCTCTTGCACTCTATAATGTGTACATCAACTCAGAATGTATTACGATACATCGTGTTGGAAGCAACGAATTTTTCCGTTCGGGACCGACATGTGAAGTGGGGTGGGAATTTTATTTTCAAATTTACATACATGATAACCATTGTACAAAGACACCAATGAGTTGTTTGGACTCCCTCATCATGGATATATTATATTTTAATTTTTTTGCTATCAAATTAGCCATCAGCCGGTTTTGATCAAAACCGGCTGATGGACTTATTGACCTCTAATGACCATGATCAAAACATAAATTTTGCTCCTCTTGCACTCTATAATGTGTACATCAACTCAGAATGTATTACGATACATCGTGTTGGAAGCAACGAATTTTTCCGTTCGGGACCGACATGTGAAGTGGGGTGGGAATTTTATTTTCAAATTTACATACATGATAACCATTGTACAAAGACACCAATGAGTTGTTTGGACTCCCTCAGTCATGGATATATTATATTTTAATTTTTTTGCTATCAAATTAGCCATCAGCCGGTTTTGATCAAAACCGGCTGATGGACTTATTGACCTCTAATGACCATGATCAAAACATAAATTTTGCTCCTCTTGCACTCTATAATGTGTACATCAACTCAGAATGTATTACGATACATCGTGTTGGAAGCAACGAATTTTTCCGTTCGGGACCGACATGTGAAGTGGGGTGGGAATTTTATTTTCAAATATACATACAAATGATAACCCGTGTACAAAGACACCAATGAGTTGTTTGGACTCCCTCAGTCATGTATATATTAAATTTTAATTTTTTTGTTATCAAATAAGCCATCAGCCGGTTTTGATCAAAACCGGCTGATGGACTTATTGACCTCTAATCCACATGATCAAAACATAAATTTTGCTCCTCTTGCACTCTATAATGTGTACATCAACTCAGAATGTATTACGATACATCGTGTTGGAAGCACCGAATTTTTCCGTTCGGGACCGACATGTGAAGTGGGGTGGGAATTTTATTTTCAATTATACAAAAATGATAACCCGTGACCAAAGCCACTCATGAGTTCCTTGGACTCCCTCACTCATGTATATATAAAATTTTAATTTTTTTGTTATCAAATAAGCCATCAGCCGGTTTTGGTCAAAACCGGCTGATGGACTTATTGACCTCTAATCCACATCATCCAAACACCTTTTTTGCTCCTATTGGCCTCTTTTATGTGTACGTAACCTCAGAATGTATTACGATACATCGTGTTGGAAGCACCGAATTTTTCCGTTCGGGACCGACATGTGAAGTGGGGTGGGAATTTTATTTTCAATTATACAAAAATGATAACCCGTGACCAAAGGCACTCATGAGTTCCTTGGACTCCCTCACTCATGTAGATATAAAATTTTATTTTTTTTGTTATCAAATAAGCCATCAGCCGGTTTTGGTCAAAACCGGCTGATGGACTTATTGACCTCTAATCCACATCATCCAAACACCTTATTTGCTCCTATTGGCCTCTTTTATGTGTACGTAACCTCAGAATGTATTACGATACATCGTGTTGGAAGCACCGAATTTTTCCGTTCGGGACCGACATGTTAAGTGGGGTGGGAATTTTATTTTCAATTATACATACATGCTAACCCGTCTCCACAGACACCATTGAGTTCCTTAGACTCTCTTACTAATTTTGATATAAGATTTTTATTTTTTTATTATCAAATAAGTCATCAGCCGGTTTTGGACAAAACCGGCTGATGGCCTTAAAGACCTAGAATACGCATGATCCAAAGCCGGTTTTTGATCCTCTTGCACTATATAATGTGTACGTAACCCAGTACCACAACACAAACCAAGCTAACATTGCACCCAGAAACAATTACCACACCCAAACCAAGCAAGACAACAGAAAAAGACTAGAAAATGATTTTTCAGATATCACATATTTTGTTATAACACAATCAAGCATTCACTTAGCTTCCACTTTAAACACTTAGCATACATTTCTTTCAAATGTGACAAATTGACCACTTATCATTCACTTTAAATATTTTCATACATGTACAAGCACTCAAAGGTGCCAAAACAACTTACATAAAACATCTTACATTAACTTCTTGTTTGAACAACATAAAATACTTACAACAACTTAGATATTAATACCAACTTGAAACAACATTTCTACTCAGCACCACTCATTTTTAGAGATTACATATGTTGTTTTATCTCTTCTAATTAAGCTTTCACCTTAGTTATTTTTTTCAGCTGACTGGGATGGATAGATACTTCAGCATCAATGAACAGATCTTCTGCTTATTTACACCAACTGATGTGAGGCAAAATTCCTTTGGCCAAAACAACCATGCCATTTACTTCTTTAACTCTTTCATCTCTAATCTTCGTAAAATCTCTTGGATTATAATCCTTCGGAACGTCTTCTTTGTAAATGAAATAGAGATATGATTCAAGTGAAGATGCATTTGAATCAGGGTTCCTCACCATTAAACAATCCGCCGGCAACACCCTTCCACCAACAGCCACAACAAGTTTCCGAAGATACTGTCCAGATAATAGAGAATCTTCTAACCCCTAGAAGGATCATCCTTTAACGGGCTAGAAGATTCTCTATTATCTGAACAGTATCTTCGGGAACTTGTTGTGGCTGCTGGTGGAAGGGTGTTGGCGGCAGATTGTTTAATGTTGAGGAACCCTGATTCAAATGCATCTTCATTTGAATCATATCTCTATTTCATTTACAAGGGAAGACGTTCCGAAGGATTATAATCCAAGAGATTTTACGAAGATTAGAGATGAAAGACTTAAAGCAGTGTATATAGCATGATTGTCTTGCCCAAAGGAATTTTGCTTTAACATTTTCAAACATCACATCATTCCGTCTAAACAAGCAGAAGATGAGTTCGTGGAGATATGTACCGTTGTTCTTTCCAGCATCTTCATCGCAATGCATTCTGACTTCTCACCAGCTTCATCTACATTCTGACCCCAAAAGAATAGATAGTTAGGACTGCATGTTAATGATTTTGCTGTCTGTACCAAAATAACCATCATCTCTAAAAGAATGCTATGAGCAGGAAAAAATAATCTGGAAGCACATACCTTCAATGCTAGCCATGCTCCTAGCTCCTGTAAGCAATATACAAACCTTGCATGCAACTTTGAAATCTTTTTAGTCAAGCTTGTCTTTGTTAATGAATCTTGCTTATCAATGCCTCATTGGAATACACAAGTGACTGAGCCCATGGCAAATATTCTAGGAAGCTCACAGGATGAACTTTCTAAATGACGATGGTAGAACTCCTCTCCTACAAACAAAACAGTTAATTCTGAATAGAAATTAAGATTTTGTGAGGTGGATTATTTGTTAATCAAATTCATAATAGCACCTGGTGATCCTTCCTAGCACAGTAACTATCCAGGATTTGGAAAAGTATGATCCAACGGCACTAGATTTCTGCTGCAAGCTCGCTAATCGATACTCGAAGTCATAGCAGAGTATAATTGAACCACTTGTTTCTGGTGAAGTCAAATAAGGATAAAGCTGAACCATTAGCTTCAGATGCCTAGGAGGATTGATACTTCCGCATCAATGAACTCATCTTCGGACACTTTGATTCCAGAGAACTGATTATCTTCATCTAGATCCTTGGACTTCTTTTGTCTAGACATGTATGCCCGAATTGAATGTGAACCCTATGAGAACAAATCATTTCATAAGCCAAATGAAGCATATAAATGTTTTGTTGGTATACACTAGTCTCAATTTCCACAAATTTCACTACCAAGGATAATCAATGACAAATGACTAATTATAGATGCATACAACCAGAATGTATTATGAGATAGTAATATTGAACCTTGGTAGACGATATAGATGATAGAAAATCTTCGTCTTCAGAATATATCATGGCGATTTGTTGTCTTCAACAAGTAGTCCACTGTATCTTCCTCAAAGTCCAACCAGCAACAAGTAAACCCTAAACCCTAATGATGTCAGTGAGGAGAAGACCTTCATTAAGCCACCAGTCGACGCAAGATCTCGACCCTCAGTAGTAGACTGAATACGCTTTCCTCCCTCGCGCGACGCAGAGAGGATCACCGGAGGGCCGAGCCGCCTGCGACCGCGAAGGAGATGCGACGCGGAGCGCGGAGGCGGAGTTGGCAAAGGAGCGTCGACGCCGGCTGCGATGGAGAGAGGATGGCGTCGTCGCTCGAGACGGCTGCTAGGGTTTGAGCGACGGACGACTTGCAGGAGGGCGACGGTGACGGGGATACAAACTCCGCAGGACACAAAGGAAGCGGAGCAGAATCGGGAAGGCTTTCGAGCGTAGGAGGCCGATTTTGGGATCTCAGAATCGCCGTGGAGAGCAGACGAGGGAGAGGGAAGCGTGGCGATTTTGAGGTTTGGCCGCGCGATTTGGGAGAGGCGGGATTTTGTAGGGTTTCCTTCGTTTCGCCGGCCACGGTGGACAATGCGTGGACGATGCACAGTGAAACTTCTCGCCACGTCAGATGTCGCGGACGGCTCGCGCAAATCAGTTGCGCAGTATATCATATATATATATATATATATATATATAATATATATATTGTGGTATATATATATATACGACCCGTGCGCACTCCTTCGACTCCTCGGCACTGCCATCGCCGTCGCTTCGCCGTCCGACCACCTTCGAATGTCGTGTCACGCCTGATGGACACGCCACTCACTGGCGCACCGGCCGGCACCGGATTCCGGCCCGATAGTGGTCGGAATCTGATGGATTCCGTCGATATTTGGTCGGAATCAGCTGCTAGTGCCGAGCGACTGATTCTGGCCAAATCGCGGCTGGAATCCGACCAAATTCAGGTCGGAGATTGGTCGAGGAAAGACCTGTGGCCTGCCAAATCGCGGTCAGTTTCCGACCAAATTTTGGCTGGAATCAGCCGTCGATGTTGAGTGGCTGATTCTGATCGAATTCGTCAAATTCTGGCCACTTGTCCATCCTTGCTGATTTTAGAGTTACGGCACTCTTGGCACTCTTCTTCCGCCGATAGCGAATAGGGCACTCTTCCCGTTGGTTTTAAAGGGGCGAAGAACAAGTAAAGATGCGATTTGGACTGCGACTCTGGCTCTAAAGTTGCTGCTCTTGCAAAAGCCGACGGCTAAAATGTCCCTGGTCTCTATGCCACTCACTAAACGCTGCTGATAAAGCTGATGCAAAAGACGCTGACTCATAAAGTTAAAGCTACCTCCTGCAAAAAGCTGCTGCTCCAGCGACGATATTTTCCCCTGCCTCTGCCACTGATAAGAAAGTAGTGTGTCCTTTACCCTGCTTCGATTTCTTTGGGCGATGTCCCGTTAGGATTTCGATTCTGAATCTCGATTATTAATCTTTCAGCGATAACGGAAAAAAGAGTTACTTTTATAGGTTAATCTGTTTGATTGGTGGTTGTTTGAAGCAGAAAAACATGTCGATGGGAAAAGATTGGCCGTCATTGGGTTTACTAAGAGGTAAGCCCTACTAATACTGACCCGATTTTGTTATAGTTAGTAACGTAGCTTCTCCTTGGAAATCCTGTGTCGTCACTGGTCTCTATGCCACTCACTAAACGCTGCTGATAAAGCTGATGCAAAAGACGCTGACTCATAAAGTTAAAGCTGCCTCCTGTAAAAAGCTACTGCTCCAGCGACGATATTTTCCCCTGCCTCTGCCACTGATAAGAAAGTAGTGTGTCCTTTACCCTGCTTCGATTTCTTTGGACGATGTCCCGTTATGGTTTCGATTCTGAATCTCGATTATTAATCTTTCGGCGATAACGGAAAAAAGAGTTACTTTTATAGGTTAATCTGTTTGATTGGTGGTTGTTTGAAGCAGAAAAACATGTCGATGGGAAAAAGATTGGCCGTCAGTGGGTTTACTAAGAGGTAAGCCCTACTAATACTGACCCGATTTTGTTAGAGTTAGTAACGTAGCTTCTCCTTGGAAATCCTGTGTCATCACTGGTCTCTATGCCACTCACTAAACGCTGCTGATAAAGCTGATGCAAAAGACGCTGACTCATAAAGTTAAAGCTGCCTCCTGTAAAAAGCTGCTGCTCCAGCGACGATATTTTCCCCTGCCTCTGCCACTGATAAGAAAGTAGTGTGTCCTTTACCCTGCTTCGATTTCTTTGGGCGATGTCCCGTTATGGTTTCGATTCTGAATCTCGATTATTAATCTTTCGGCGATAACGGAAAAAAGAGTTACTTTTACAGGTTAATCTGTTTGATTGGTGGTTGTTTGAAGCAGAAAAACATGTCGATGGGAAAAGATTGGCCGTCAGTGGGTTTACTAAGAGGTAAGCCCTACTAATACTGACCCGATTTTGTTAGAGTTAGTAACGTAGCTTCTCCTTGGAAATCCTGTGTCATCACTGGTCTCTATGCCACTCACTAAACGCTGCTGATAAAGCTGATGCAAAAGACGCTGACTCATAAAGTTAAAGCTGCCTCCTGTAAAAAGCTACTGCTCCAGCGACGATATTTTCCCCTACCTCTGCCACTGATAAGAAAGTAGTGTGTCCTTTACCCTGCTTCGATTTCTTTGGGCGATGTCCCGTTATGGTTTCGATTCTGAATCTCGATTATTAATCTTTCGGCGATAACGGAAAAAAGAGTTACTTTTACAGGTTAATCTGTTTGATTGGTGGTTGTTTGAAGCAGAAAAACATGTCGATGGGAAAAGATTGGCCGTCAGTGGGTTTACTAAGAGGTAAGCCCTACTAATACTGACCCGATTTTGTTAGAGTTAGTAACGTAGCTTCTCCTTGGAAATCCTGTGTCGTCACTAGTTAAAGTAAAGTAGATATTTGATATGATCCTTTAATAGACGAACCCTTCAATCTTTATCTTTAATTTTATACGTTTTCTTTTAGACTTTTTCTCTCATTTTTAGATAATTTTTTTAAAACAAATTATTAAACTTTGTCTAAATCAGTATTTTTATGTGCCTATTTAAAGTGATGTTATGTAATTTTAAGAAAAAATAAATTATTTTAATTAATCCTTATCAATTTCTTTTTGATATCATCAACCTCCTCCCTCGTCATCTTATTCATCGTAATAATATGTTCATCCATCAAATTTGCCATTGTACTCTTCTTTTTGTTGCCCGTTGATTTTAGAATGGCCGAAGGGCCTTGCCGCTGATTTTAAAGTCGTAGGTGAGAATTAATGTCGATATGGGTCATTGAACAAGGCGTAGGTGAGAATTAATGTCGATATCGATCATTATTAGATGGCACTCTTCTTCTGTCATTATTAGATGGCCCTTCTCCATTAACATGCAATAGGCGTAGGTGAGAATTAATGTCGATATCGGTCAAACTGATCGTCCTTGAAATGATCAGTCCTCGCCCACCCAGGAGAATTAATATCGATATTGGTCATTATTAGATGACACTCTTCTTCTCATTATTAGATGACCCCTTCTCCATTAATATGCAATCGCTGGTTCCCACAAGCATCTGTCACTTCACCACGTCGCTATCGCTCTTTAATGGGAGTCAGATGTCCCTCTTTCTTCTCTCTCCCTTACGGTGAGCCCAGGTCCACTGTTAGGAAGTATACTGAAAAGACTTGTCTTTTGTAATAAACATTTTGAAATAAAGAAATCATGTTTTGGTCAAATGATTGCAATAGGTAAATTTGCAATAAAGTCCTCTTAGTTCACACTGTAGATAACTTGGTGTCTGTGAGACACAGAAGACCATGATTATCAGTCCCCTGTGAATTATAAACTAAGGCTCACAACCAAGATGGTGTTGGACAACCCATCGGGAACGGTTGTAGTGTAATTCGGTTACTGTCTGTCTTGACTGTAGAATTACACTAGTGCACTTTGTGTGCATTGAGTAGGACCATTGAGGTTGTTCAATTTACTCTGACTCACAAATTGAACAAGACCTCTGTTATTAGGAATTATGCACTCTTAATCCCGATGTAATAAATGGGCACCTATAGGTAGTAATTATTGCTTTGATTTACCAAAGGGTGAGATCTTTGCGTCAGATCAATTATTCCCGGTAAGTTGGGTGATGTTGCTATCTATACGGTGTGCCATTAATTACAGAAGGAATCCGTGTCCCAGTAGGGTTGATGATGTCCCCTTGGATAGCTCATAAGGATTGTCAAGTCAAAATCTTGCAAGTGGACTTGGTCCGACTGACAATGAAGGTTGAGTGGTACTATTCAAGGTCCTAGATGTCGATTATTGAGTTGTCAGTGAACTCAGATAATTGACGGACATACGATATCTTAAACACGGGGAGCAATGCATAATATAATAAGAAGGAACCCAAAATGTAATTTGGGGATTAGATTGGTAGTGCAATAATGATCCTCTAGTGGAATGGATCGTTATTGATGGATGTAGGTGTGTATTCGGGGATGAATACGGGATCCGAAACCCATCAGAAGGCCAGATCTAATACCTCCTCGAGGTCCCCGCTGTAGCCTAAAGTCATCTTCAAAAGGATGCAATCAATCGGATGAGATTAGTTCTCAGCCGTCGGATGAGATTGAATCTCGACCGTTGGATGAGATTGGTTCTCAACCGTAGGATGAGTTAATGGATGAGATCAACTTGTATCCGTGGGATTAGATCAAGTTGCATCCATTGGATCGAAATAAATAAAGAGGAATAAAAGAGAATAGATTAGAACCGTTGGATGAGATTAAGTCGTCTCCGATGGACGAGATCTATCCGGTTCGGTTTTAATTCTCTTTGGAAGGAAGAACCGGTTCACGAGGTGAACCAGAGATGGTTCATTGAACCACACGCCCAAAGAGGAATCATGGCCATTGGATCGAAGAGATCAAGTTAAATTAAAAGAGATTATAACGTAGCCGTTAGATGAGATTAAGTTGCATCCGATGGATGAGATCTCTTCGGCTTAAGTTATATTCTTTTAATTATGGAAATAATTCCTTTTAAAAGAATTAATTCATGGAAATAATTCTTTTATATGGCCGGCCATAATTAGATAAAGATGGAAATAATTAATTTTGTTGTTTCCATAAAGATCTAACGGCTAGAAACCAAGCAATCTAATCTAGAGGCCTAGATTTAAGAAATCTTTATAATTGGAAATAATTCATGGAATTAATTCTAATTTAAATTATTTCTTAATGGCTAAGAAAGGGGTGCTTGGTCTTGGGCACAAGGCTATAAAAGGGGGGCTTAAAGGGGTGGGCGGCAACAACAAGAAGAAGAAGAGGAGAGAGGTGGCCGGCGCTCCCTTCTCAAAACCCTAGCCCTCCTCTCTGTTGTGCCGCCGCCCCCTTCCTTCCTCCTTCTTCCTCCTCTTTTATTTCCTTCTTCCACCGCCCCTTCATCTTCTCCTCTTGAGGTGGCCGGACCTCTCCATCAAGAGTGGTGGCCGGACCTAGCAAAAGGAAGAACAAGGTGAAGTTGCAGCGAGAAGGAAGAAAGGAGATCCAAAGTTCTTCATCCAGAAGTTTGCAGTTCCTTTGTTCCTGGAGGAGCGTTGTCCACCCAACGTCCAGGAAGAAGACAGGAATACAGCGGAAGGCAGCGAGGTCGACGAAAAGGTTCTGGTAAATTATTTTAATTTCCGCAAGTTTTAATTTACTAGAAAAATTTAGAAACCGTAGATAATAATTAGGAATCGGCGATCCTGAAAGGATCGATTGATTTTGTCTTCTTCATAGACTTTGTCAATTGATCCAAAGGCGGGATCAAAGTTTTTTTTGTTCTGTGGGGTTCTATGCTCTTCGGAGCGGATAGAATCCGGATCGCAGAACGAGATCCAGATCGCCAACAAATCCCATGGACCTTGACGAAGTCGTCGAAGTCCCGTATCACGGCCGGAGCGGACATGGCGGCGGCTGTTAGGAGGGTTTTGGGTTTTCCACGAGCTTCAAGAAGTCCGCGGCCGTGGACGCATAGAGAAAACAACGAAATCCGACGGCTGAAATCCTCTAATCTGGGTCGATGCTTAAGATCGTGTGGTTGTGGATAGGAGACATAACATTTGAAGTGGATGGAGAATGTGCTGTGATCTCGTGCACTCCAAATTTTAACTACTGTCTTAAAATTACACCTATTCTTTTTATAAATAAAATATATTAATGCATCGGTGAAAAAAAATATAGAACTAATCAAAATGTAATAAATTTCAATGCATAGTTTTGGATTTTATTGAGCAATTTCATTAAGATTTGACATTTCAACCACAAAATTGAAATAATTTCTAATTTATCATATAAGATACTAATGTGGCAGATCCTAAGTCGTCCTACGTGACAACGGAAGTCAAGAAATAAGTCAATGGGACAAGTCAACAGGTTAATGGTCAATTTTAGATGAATTATTATATATGACATCTCATCCTATTAGTAAAATGATATAAATATATTTTGATATATTAAGATAAAATTTTATTGTAAGAACTATGATTTTATAACTATTACACCTATAAATAATTATTATAATCATAATAATTATGATTTTTTAATTGTTACAATAGAATTACGAAATCATAATTGTTATAAAATAAAAATTAAATGGAAAATAATAGTATTGACTAGTACAGGTAAATATACAAGATAAATAAGGTGGGATATATATTTTTTTGATAAAAAATTAAAATAGGATGTGTATTTGAAAAAAATCAGAGGACATTCTTTTTAATTTTTATCCCTGCAAATATTACTGAACTCAAAATAGCCAGTTGACCTCAGAAAGTCAGACCAAATAATTCAGCTTAACCTTTCTATATCAATTTTTTATCCTTTTGTTTTTTTACTCGAACATATCCATGCAAACACTTAATTGAGCTGCCAGGCCAATTTGTTCTCTATCGGTGATGGAGGAATTCAGTCAGCTGTCTCAGATCAATCAGTGGCTCTCCATATGGCCCTGGGCATTCAATGCCTGCCAATGCCATGCACGATAGCTTCGAAGCTTTCCATGAAACGAAGACAAACCTGAGAAGAAGTCGTGGTAGGTAATTTAAGGGCACAAGGAGCATACAGAAACTAGTCAAAGGGAAGAGAGGCGCCGTGCCATGCCATCGGAGCTGGTCTTTTGTCCTCTTCTAAAACATGGAGCAGCAGCTTCCTCAGGCAGGCAAGCATGTGATGTGAGCATGTTCTTAGCTTTTGTATAATCATCTGTCAAACAACTATAAAAGGCCTTGGGATGGATTCGTATTAAGAATCAACAGAGAGAGTTGGCAAAGGAAATGGGGAGGAAGCCGTGCTCTTCGAATGAGGGGATCAATAGAGGGACATGGACTCCTCAAGAAGACGAGGTGCTTGTTTCCTACATATCGACTCATGGGGTGGGCAAATGGGAGTCTCTCCCTAAAAGAGCAGGTCAGTTCAGTTCAGTTCAGTTCCATTAGAGTTGTCTCTCTCAAAAGAAAGTGTTGGATTGGAGAATGCACACAGGGCTTAAGCGTCGTGGGAAGAGCTGCAGACTCCAGTGGCTCAACTACCTGCGGCCGGACATCAAGGAGGCCTTGATCATTAGACTCCACATCATGATGTTCCAACGAGCATTGTAGAGTAGTGATTCCCTTTTGTTTTCCAATTGGAGCCGGCCGCAGGTGGTCTCTGATCGCAGGGCGGTTGCCCGGGCGAACCGACAACGAGATCAAGAACTATGGAACACGACCTTGGTGAAGAAGCTGCAAGGTGAACTGACTCGATCAGATAAGCAAACTGAATCGAATTCTAGCTGCACAGCGACCGAGCCGCCACAGGCTCCAGCCTTTTGTGGTCTGGATGCTCCTCTGATGCTTCCATTGTTGGCCCCAGACGGCTACCCTGGCTCTGCCATGGACATGCTTGCACCGGCATGGCCTTCGGATGCTTGGAAGAGCCAAACATCGATGGCATTGAGATCGAAGAGTTCGGATTTGAATGGCAAAGAGGCTGTCAGGGTCTTGAACACCCGATGACTAGTGAAGGAGCAACGATCGGCAATTGGGTGGAAAGTGATGATCCTCCTCAACCAGACAGCGCACTGATGCCCAGCTTTTCGTTCCTATCTTAGACGACAAAACTCCTATGCAGTTCTGTGTGAAAGTCCTCTGTGCAGCCGCAAAATTCTGCCTGAAAGCTCTCGGATCATCACGCGTCGACGAATTCGATCACCGTACATGGGGCTTTCACACGGAAATTGAGTGCCAATTTGCTCTTCTAGTTAGTTAGTTAGTTAGTTAGGTGAGAATGTGCAAGATGAAGTGAGGAACATAGATTGAGAAGAATAAATAAAAAGAGTTTCTAATAACTCACTCGTCAAAAATGAATTTTTTAAAAACTAGTGTATTATTAATAAACTCATAAGTATCTAATAAACTCATTTACCGTTAAACCAAATGATTATTTAGGATTTAAGTGAACAAAGGCCTCTCTCTCTTATCCCATCAAGGCAGAGGATTCACACACGCAAAATGCAAGGGGACAAAGGCCTCTCTCTCTCTCTCCCTCGTATGTGAATTCCTTCCAGACTTGACTAAATCGCCGATATCATCGACATTTTCGCTCATCGGCTTCAACGTCTCCTTCCTCTCGCCGCTGCCCTTCGCGTCTCTGAGGTATGTATGCCTCACGACACCGATCTGGCAGGAAAAAGATCCCCCTTTCCTTTGGGAAGTGTTATCGCTCAAAGATCTCTTTTTCATGCGTTTTGTTGCATCATAGATCTATCTTACCGAGCTTTCTTTTGAGCCATGGTTGAATTTGGTACGATCTGGTTCCCTGGTTTTATTTTCTCCTCCGCATGGCTGCTGCCTTTCGGTTCTCCTCCTTCGATTATCGTCTTGATTGTTCGAAAGAAGAAGCATCTTGTGTGGCATTGACTTTTGAAATGGAGCTGCCATAGCAACTATTTCTCCTCCCCAGTCGGTGTCTCGTGCCCTAGTAAACCCTAGCAAGTATCCGATACGTGCCCTTCGCTGTCCGTTTCCTTTCATCTCACAGCGGAAATCGATTCAGATTTCGTCTCATTCCTTCCGTATCATGAAAAAAAAATGCTCTTTCTTTGGCCTTTTCATTTAATTTGAAGTCTTCTCATTTTGCAGGGCTTCTGGCGACAAAGACAAAAGGCGATGCTGGAGATGGATACCTTGGTCATCGGCAATGGAAGTCAAATCGAGAGCAAACTCTTGGGGGCCTTGCAAAGGAACTTCCTCCAGGTGCAGAGCATTCTGGATCAGAACAGGCTCCTGATCAACGAGATCAACCAAAACCACGAGTCCAGAATCCCCGACAACCTCAGCCGCAACGTCGGTCTCATCCGAGAGCTCAACGACAACATCCGCCGCATCGTCGATCTCTACGGCAATCTCTCCGTCTCATTCGCTGACTCCAAGGACGCAGACTCTGATGGAAAGCGCGGCCACAAGAGGAACAGACCGGCGTAAAGAATCATTCAAATTACCTAGAGAGAGAGCGAGAGAGAGGAGGGAGAAGAGAATGAGACAGCTTACACTTGTTGATCAGCTTGCAGATTAAAATAAACGGTGATTTATTTCTTACATTGTTGTGATCATCACGTTGTTCGTCTTCTAAATGCAAGAGTTTACTGCAATCTACATCTCAAATTTCATTCTAACCAAAGCAGCATCATTGTGATGCCACAGTGCCTTCAATAAGGGCAGCAAATTTCACCTTCCAGTCTGTAACCTTTTCTTCCCCATTTACCACCTGCACAATATCACTATATCAGCACTACTCCATATCAGTGTTGCAGAAACACATGATGATTCTTCAGTTTTATGAGGTTAAATACATCTTCAAACTTAGCTTACTTCGAATATTAGGCCTTCCTCTGGTGGCGACTCAAGTGCCTCCACACAAATTACTGCTGCATCCTCTTTACTCAGACTTCCTTTTGCTGCATCACCCTACATTTGGTGCCGCACATGCTCGTGAGAATGATTCAATAAATTGTCTCAAAAAATGCCTACATTATCAGCTATGAATGTCCTGGTTGCTGATTCAAATTATTCTTCAGTACCTTGCTGAAGCTGAAACCTTGATCGCCACTAGGAACACTCTGCAGCAAGCCAGTTTTTATTATTGTGTATGGAACGCCAGCCGTTATCACAGCCGTTTCATCTCTATCAGACAGCTTTCCGGCTTTGCTATTCATAATTGCTTGAAATCCGCCGCTTCCATTATAATAGGCCAACTGCAATCTGATCATAATTCATGCTTGAAGACCATGACAAGAGATTAAAAAAAATTGAGAATTTGCTCCATGAAAAACTAGAGGACCTGAGATAGGAAGAACAATGTGGTTTACACCTTTTGTCCGAGCTACATCAGAGAATCAAATACCTTCAAGTCTATCTTTTCTATGGCAAAAACAAAAGTCAGAATTTAGACATGTGGAAGATAGACAGAATCAAAGTACACATCAGAATTCAAAATACATACATTTGATGCACAAATGATGGCACGAACACCTCTGAGAGTCTTTGTGAGGAAGGTCTTGTCATTCAGATCTCCAACCAATGACTACATAAAGCAAAGGATCCAAAGAATCCACTCTAGAGAAATATGATCGGTCCTATCATAATTGTGCAGGTGCTTACCTCCACATAAGTTCCAAAGGCAGAAGCAGCAGCTCGTTTATCCTTAACTATTGCTTTTATCCGGACACGCTTAAGAATCAATGAAAGAATTACCATCTGGTTTAAGTATAAACCACAGAAGAAATAGTAAACCGAAGAAACTAACAGATTGGCTATGCCTAGATTGATTAGAAATCAAAGCTTGATGTGAATTCACACGCAAGTTTCAGGAAATAATTGTTTGTTTTCTATCAAAGAAGAAGACGAAGAAGCAAATTTGACTAATATTGGATATTGATAAATGAAAGAACTAGCAAACTTTTAGCATTGAAATACAACGTGAACAAAAGGAAAATTATCTATTTAGGTCAGAAAGGCCTCACCTGACCAATTTCGCTTTCACCATCAGTGACCAGCATAGCATCGCGTATTTCTTCGATCTCTAGTAGCCATCAAGGTAAAAAGTTAATAAAATCGATCACAAATACTAAACAGTAACGAAAAAGATACAAGTTATAGTATGCATAAATTTCATACTACCTGAAGATTCATCCTCATCCTCCAGATCACCATCCTTAGGAAGCAAATCAGGCGCTCCATACAACCTCCTCTCTCCCGCATCTTCTGAGTCGGGTAATGTTATGAATCTTTTCCTTCTTCTAGGCCACATAACTTCAACAAAATTAGGCGAAGTTATGAGATCCTTAGGCCTAAGTCGAACTGAAGATGAATTGAGAGATCTGATCAGTGAAACTGATGCCGATCAAAAATGGAACAATTGAATTTTCTGAGTTTTTGAATGTGATGGCACGTAAAAACAAGGTCAGATTTCACTTTATGCGTTTTTTTTTTGTTTCATAGTGTTCTAATAAATAGTTCATAAGTTTTATTTAATTATCATATTTTAACCAAAATGATGCATTCACTATATTTTGCTTTTGAATGAAGGGTGGGGATTCTGAGGAGTTGATGGCCGCATTCAAAGAGTTTGAAATCGACTCAAACGGGTTCATTTCTGCCGAAGAGGTATCATATATTCCCAATATTTGAATCCACAACGTGATTACTAGAGAACTCTGAGGCTGCTCATCGAATGACAATTACCTTGTATCAGACTCTTGTCGAATCTTGAAATAGAGTTTATATAATACTGTTTTCCTTTTTCTACATTTGCAGATCCGCCAGGGCCATAAATTGACGGACAGGGAGATCGACGCTATGATAGCAGAAGCAGACACTGACGACGATGGACAAGTGAACTATCAGAAGTTTGTGCGGGTGATGTTGCCCAAGTAATACTCGCATCAGTTTATGGAGGCACTCTACCAACTACTTTGCTTGTTAGAAACTGTTCTGCGGCACAATCATGGCTAACTATTCTATTTGTTAGAAACTGTTCTGCGCCACAATCATGACTAACTACTCTGCTTGTTAGAAACTGTTTTGCGCCACAATCATGGCTAACTACTCTGTTTGTTAGAAACTATTCTGCGCCACAACCAACTACTCTGCTTGTTAGAAACTGTTCTAACAAACAGAGTAGTTGGTTGTGGCGCAGAACAGTTTCTAACAAACAGAGTAGTTAGCCATGATTGTAGTGCAGACCAGTTTCTAACAAGCAGAATAGTTAGCTATGATTGTGGCGCAGAACAGTTTCTAACAAACAGAATAGTTAGCCATGATTGTGCCGCAGAACAGTTTCTAACAAGCAAAGTAGTTGGTAGAGTGCCTTTATAAACTGATGCGAGTATTACTTGGACAACATCACCCGCACAAACTCCTGATAGTTCACTTGTCCATCGCCGTCCGTGTCTGCTTCTGCTATCATAGCGTCGATCTCCCTGTTCGTCAATTTATGGTCTGGCGGATCTGCAAATGTAAAAAAAGGAAAGCAGTATTATATAAACTCTATTTCAAGATTCGACAAGAGTCTGATACAAGGTAATTGTCATTCGATGAGCAGCCTCAGAGTTCTCTAGTAATCACGTTGTGAATTCAAATATTGAAAATATATGGTACCTCTTCGGCAGAAATGAACTCGTTTGAGTCCATTTCAAACTCTTTGAATGCGGCCATCAACTCCTCCTCAGAATCCCCACCCTTCATTCAAGAGCAAAATATAGTGAATGCATCATTTTGGTTAAAATATGATAATTAAATAAAACTTATGAACTATTTATTAAAACACTATGAAACAAAAAAAAATAAAAACACATAAAGTGAAATCTGACCTTGTTTTTACGTGCCATCACATTCAAGAACTCAGAAAATTCAATTGTTCCATTTTGGTCGACATCAGTTTCACTGATCAGATCTCTCAATTCATCTTCAGTTCGACTTAGGCCTAAGGATCTCATAACTTCGCCTAATTCTGTTGATGTTATGTGGCCTAGAAGAAGGAAAAGATTCATAACATTACCCGACCCAGAAGATGCGGGAGTGAGGAGAAAGGATACCGTCTCCATCCTTGTCGAAGAAGTTGAATTTCTCCTTCATCTCAGCAACATCCTCCCTCGTCATCTTATGCGCCGCAATAATCTGCTCCTCCGTCAAGTTCTCCATTGCCTTGCACAGGGCGCTGCAATTTTTGGTCCGCTGGTTTTAAAGTGGCCGAACAGGGTGAGCTGTTAAAGCTGCTGAAGTTGTTAAAGCTAACTCTGTTGAAGCTGCCGAAGTTGCTAAAGTTAAAGCTGCTAAAGCTGACATTGTTAAAGCTGCTAAAGCTGAGCTGCTAAAGACTGTTATCTACCAAGGCAAGGCCAAAACCAAGAAGCCCCTCATGGTCATCTCAAGACGAAAATTCTGGTCAAAGGCTTGAAGCTAAACTTGTAGCAGCTAAGCAGAAGAGGTGATCATCTAGTCCCAGCATTTATTAAAATTATAACTGGCTGCATTTACTAAATTATTATTCGCATAGTTTATAATAGGATAAATTGTCAAATCTATCATGTTCTTTACAATTTTTAGCAAATGTATCACGTACTTATATATATATATTTTTATAACAAAACTACTTTGAAAAACAAGACCTTGAGGCATTATTCAAAATGGTAACAAATTTATCATGCTGTAAATTTCTATCAAGAATCCAAATTGATGACGTGTCCGCATGCCAAATCATCCATTTTTCTTGTGTTGGTTCCCACATTTGATATTATGCCACATTATAGCCCTAATTAAATCATGACACATTGGTTAACACATTTGATGTTTTCCCACATTATAGCACGAATTAAATCAGTTGTCATGTTTTTTTTTACTGTAAACCGTAATTCCTTCTCTTTTATGTATGTGATATATTTATTAAATTTGTAAGAAGATCATAGATTTTTCAACTAACCCTATTATATTTATATTACTATGAGATTTTCTCTAACATATTTGTTAACATATCTAAGGAGGGAGAGCTTTGGCACAACGGTAAAGTTGCTACTATGTGATTTGGTGGTCACGAATTCGAGTTACAAAAAGAGTCTTGCAATGTTGGATAAGATTGCGTACACCGGATTGCCCTTTTACTTGTTAATATGTCTAATCATTCTGAATTCTCCTAGCTCAGGAATAGTCATTTTAGTATGTATATTTAAAAAATCTGATGAGGTTTAGTAAGGTTTAAGCATTGGTTTATGATTTGGAGTCATTTATCTTTTTCTATTTGATGTCGAAAGTGAAGACTTGGTTTCTTCTTGGATTGAACAGGTGTTATCATAAAGCAAATGATCCAAAGAATCCACTCTAGATAAATATGATCGGTGCTATCATAATTGTGCAGGTGCTTACCTCAACATAAGTTCCAAAGGCAGAAGCAGCAGCTCGTTTATCCTTAACTATTGCTTTTATCTGGACACACTTAAGAATCAATGAAAGAATTACCATCTGGTTTAAGTATAAACCACAGAAGAATTAGTAACCCGAAGAAACTAACATATTGGCTATGCCTAGATTGGTTAGAAATCAAAGCTTGATGTGAATTCACACGCAAGTTCCAGGAAATAATTGTTTGTTTTCTATCAAAGAAGAAGACGAAGAAGCAAATTTGACTAACATTGGATATTGATAAATGAAAGAACTAGCAAACTTTTAGCATTGAAATACAGCGTGAACAAAAGGAAAATTATCTATTTAGGTCAGAAAGGCCTCACCTGACCAATTTCGCTTTCACCATCAGTGACTAGCACAGTATCACGTATTTCTTCGATCTCTAGTAGCCATCAAGGTAAAGTTAATAAAATCAATCTCAAATACTAAGCAGTAACGAAAAAGATTTATAGTATGCATAAATTTCATACTACCTAAAGATTCATCCTCATCCTTCAGATCAACATGCTTAGGAAGCAAATCAGGCGCTCCATACCACTTCCTCAACTTAGGCCCGCCTTGAAAAATAAGGTTAATCTTTTCAGATCAAAGGTGCGCATATAAACCTATGAATCTGAGACAATTTGTCAGAAAAGTTTTATTCCGCGATCAAGTGAGAAAAGAGACAATCCTACCCAAGATACAAACATCTTTCTCAAATCAAGAAAAACCATGTCCGGACGAAATTGCATCACAATACTTACCTTCTATGTAGTCGAGGAGTTGATCGGCGAAGTTGGCTTCTTTCTTCTTGGAGCAGCGGCACGCCAGCGGGCCGGCCGAGGGGTTTTCCTCAGGAAGGAGGGCGTAAGGGAATAAAATGATTGAGATGATGAGAGATAAAGGACGAGACGAGGCAGTGAGCAGGACTGCGCCGCCGGCAGCCTTGATATTCTTCTCCGCGATCTTCGACACGAGCTTGGCCTTCACGACGATGGGGCGGGACGGGGGAAGTGACCCCTTGCCGAGCACCTTGAAGTACCCGAACTGGGTGACGTCGATCAGCGGCGCGGAGGCGCCCTTGGCGGCGGCGTCCTTGACGTCCTCAGGGACGAGCGACCAGAGGGTGTGGACGTTGACGATGGGGCAGTGGAACTTGTTGCGGAGGCGATGGAAGTAGCGCATGCCGACCTTCCCGAAGTACCCCGGGTGGTACTTGTCGAAGAGGATACGGTGGTGGTGCATGCCTCCGGCGTTCCCGCGGCCTCCCGGATGCTTCTGGTGCTTCCCGATGCGTCCGTGGCCGGTGCTCACGTGGCCCCGCTTCTTCCGGTTCTTCTTCAAGCGGGTCGTCATCGTCGTCGGCTGCTGGCCGCTGCTAGGGTTTCGAATGAGGCGAGGCGAGACGGTTTTATATGGTACGATGATGAGATCAGGCCGTCCGATTCGTTTACGAACGGTTAAATGATGTTGATCGGCCTTTTAAGGGGCTTAATTGTCTGATCGTATGGCCCATTTAGGGCCCAATTAAACTACCAACCCAATGAGGAGCATGATATTTATATAAAACTGTACTTATTTTTTTTCTAAAGAATCTTTTTGATCATAAAACTTACTTTTTTCTAAAGAATATTTTTGATAATAAAATCTATCCAATTAATCTCGAAGATTATTGATCTGATTTAATAAAAATTTGTCATAATTATCAGAATAAATTTTAAAGTGCAACATGATCTAAGTGATTCGAAAGGTGAATTTTTAAAGAAGCTTCAATGAGAATCGTTGATGGTTAAGGATTGCAAATTCAAGGCTTCGAGTTGATATTTATTAAATATATTGGAGGAAATAAATTAAAAAGTTATAATTAACCACTATAGAAGGTATTGTCTCAGTCAGATTCAATCTTTATCACTTTAATAAATCTGTCCTATAATAGACAATTCAACCATATTCCAAAGTTTATTTTTTAATACAAATTTTAGCTGAGTTGATATTATGATATATTTGTCCTTTGGCCATCTGCAACGCGTGTTCATCGCGAATTCAACGGCCGTGTTATAATGCCCTACCCCAATGTAGGGCGTTAAAAACCTTTAACGTGTTCAAACTCTTGAACGTGTTAAAGGGTTGGGCGGGGTGGGCCACGCTGGGCCACCCCGCATGCTTTTTTTTATTTTTTATTTGTTTATTTATTTAGTTTTTAAATATATTTATTAAATGGTTAATTTTAATGGCTATTAACAATTAGTTTTAAATTTTATTAAAAAATTATAAATTTTAAAAGGAAGGTGGATGGATGGTGGGATCTATAAATAATGAATATTAATGTTAATAGGAATGTGGTGAAAAAGATATAGTGTTATAATGAGTATGTGACAGTGGACCCCATGAATTTTAATGAGATAGAAGACGTTATAATGCCCTTGCATTGTGGATGCCCTCAGATTTACCTAAATATTTGCTGATCACACAACCGAGACAAAAGAATTAGCAAGATATCATTAAGAAATCTTGCATTAGATTCTGTAAATCTTATGATATATTTTGCTAGATTTCATGGGTTTTTAAACTGATTATGTCTTTTTTTTTTTACTATACAAATCAATATCCAACGATGGCATGAAAACCTTCAATCAATCAAATCAAACTCCCACTGCCTGAGCCTTTTAGCTAAAGCTCAAATGCGGTTGGCTAGATTGGATGAGCTACGACAAGCTGCTAAATGTGGTGTAAAGATGCGTTTTGAGAAGGAACTCGAAGAGCTTGGCACTAGAGTTGAATCCCGAGTACAACAAGCTGAGGAGAACCGCATGCATGCGCCTTCTTAAGGCCCATATGCAAAGAAAAGCAGCCATTTGTGAGGTGAGAGAATTGCCAGATCTGTATCACAACGAATCATTGGAGAAAATAGATATAAGGAATAATGTGTGCGCTCTGCAATCTTCCAGAAGCGTGCTGCTGCTGAGAAAAAATTAACGAATGGGATTGTTAGAAGCAGAAATTAAAAAGAAGAGCTCATGCTAGAGTAGTCCAAGCACGCAAAGTGGCTAAAATAAAATTGTGCACCACCGAAGAGAAACTGAAAGGAAAAGAATGAAAGAGCAATTAGAGAACAGGCTCCAAAAGGTTTCCTTATATTGTTATCTTACTGTATTAATAATCTGCATGCCAATCATTTTGGGCTTCACAGTTAGCTGTAGTTAACTGTCAAGCATTTTTGTAGTAAAAATCAAATTCTTCCTTGTAGTACTTTGATCCACTCATCATGTGATTATTGTTCAAGCTATTTCCTTTATGGTTTAATCACTGATATTTTCTCTGACTTAGGCAAGGAGACAAAAAGGGCAGAATATCTGAAACAAAGAGGTAGTCCTCACATCTCTGCACGGGTCAATTTGATCAGACATGGAGAATTTCTTTCGAAAAAACTAGCTAGGTGATTTTTCTTTTTTGGTTATATATATGTGCATGTCTATATGCTTGAATCTTTTTGTTTCACATTGTTAATTGAATGTATAGGTGTTGGCGACGATTTGTGAGATCAAGGAGGACCACGTTGGCTTTGGCTAAAGCATATCATGCCTTGAAATTAAATGAAAAATCCATTAGTGTTATGCCATTTGAGCAAGTTGCTCTTTTGATTGAATCTAGCGCAACACTTCAAACAGCAAAGGCTTTACTTGATCGGTTGGAGAGTCGATTTTCACTATTGCTGTCATCTGGCCCTGTCAAGCATTGAGAACATTGATCATCTGCTTAAGCGCCTAGCATCTCCTAATAGAAAATTTCCGTCTAGCAGAGTGTCAAAACAAAGAGGTGCAGCAAGACGAGAGTCTGTCAAAGGACCTAAAAGTGACAGAAATATGTCCAGGTATCCAGTCAGAGTAGTGCTTTGTGCTTACATGATATTGGAACACCCCAATGCTGTTTTCAGCGGTCAAGGGGAGCGCGAAGTTGTCTTGAGGCAGTCAGCCATAAACTTCATCCGAGAATTTGAGTTGTTAGTCAATATCATATTGAATGGTCCAAATAGAGCCCACTCATTAACACCATCTGCACCAGTTACTATGTCTTTGGAACATCTTAAAGAGACATCTTCCAATTTGCCTATGGAACAAAACTTCAGATGCCAGCTGAGATCATTTGACTCAGCATGGTGTTCTTACCTATACAGGTTTGTTGTATGGAAGGCAAAAGATGCTAGATCTCTGGAGGAAGATCTCATAAGAGCTGCTTGTCAAATGGAACTGTCAATGATGCAGACATGCAGGATGACTGCACCAGGAAAGACATCTGACCTTAGTCATGATATGATGGCCATACAAAGACAGGTTTGTTTGCTCTTAAATGTCAGTTATTATCTGAACTTGATTTCAAAGAGCAGAAGGCTTACTGTAAAAAGATAGTTGATAAATGAATATTCACACCTTGAACTTATTGGATACTGTGTAGATCAAATTCAAAATTTAATTGGTGTCATAAAACCATTTGTTTTGTTGCTATTCACTGATTTCTGAATACATTTCTTGTGATTTTAGGTTATTGAAGATCAGAAACTTCTAAGAGAGAAAGTTCTGCACCTGAGTGGCAATGCTGGTCTTGAGAGAATGGAATCTTCTTTGTCTGACATGCGAACAAAATTTTTTGAAGCAAAAGAGAATGGCAGTCCTTTAGCAAACCCTGTTGCTCATATATCATCACCCTATGGTCTCTGATCCTTCTGCAATACAGTTGGATTCTGTTCCAAACAATCAGAATGTTGAGGCTTCTCGGAGATCAAACAATGTAGTTCGTTCTCTGTTTGGGGTTTCATCATCCGCTCAGCCAAAAATTGATTCAGAAGATCCACATCATACAGATGTTCAATCAAGCTCTGTAAGAGGCATGCAGTTACCAACTGAGAATGAACTTCTTGTGAATGAGATAATGCATTGGAACCTTAGGCAATTATCTAGTGATTTTGACATGGTCAAAGCTGAAGAGCTCAGTATCAAGGTATTTAAGGTCCTTTTTGTTGCTCACATGTACTATGATACATTTGAATCCATGCCTGCATCTGCTTGATTGTCCATTCAGATGGATCCTGAATTCCTTTGTCTTTCTTGATCTATTTGGTAGGTTAAAGAGACGATGGAAAAGGCATTTTGGGATGAAATACTGGATTCTTTGCAGGGAGTCAAACCTGATTACAGTAGATTACTATCCCTTCTGAAGGAAGTCCGGGATGAATTATGTGATTTGGCTCCACAGAAATGGAAGGCAGATATCATCAACAGTATCGACCTTGATATTTTATCTCAGGTAAATCCATACTCCACTTTGTTATCTGTTTTATAGCATTCATCTCCCACACTTTAGATTGTCTCCCACTTATTTGTTCACTGTAATCTTTGATCCCTTGCCATGAAATCTAATCACAAGCTTACAACATTTGATATTATGTTTAAGGTTCTCGAGTCAGGCACTCCTGACACAGACTATCTTGGAAATATTCTAGAGTATGTGCTAGCCATGCCGCAAAAATTATCTGCTCCTGCAAATGAAGATAGCATGAAAAAGGACCACCAAATTTTGTTAAATAGATTGGCGGGCATTGCTGAATCAAATGACAAACAAAGCAAATCTTCCATTGTTGCTGCAGTGGAGGGCCTGCGCTTTATTTTGGAGCAAATACAGGTTCGATATTTGTTTTGTTCAGAACATCAGAGGTCGGACATTTTATTAGACGACCAAAATATTTGTTTTTTGTTTCTGCCTAGGTTCACTCTATAAATGTACGAGTAGAGGGAGAAATTTAGATCTCCTACAAATTGACCCCTATCTCAAGTTGATTTGTAGAATGTGACAAAAATTTTCAGCATCGCGAATTTCTTGTAGAGACGTAGCTTTAAATGGGACTGTGTAGACTGTGTAAACTACTATTCTCTTATGTCTAGAAAAAATAATTAAACTATTTTTTCTGTTAACAGACATTGAAGAAGGAAGTCAGCTTTGCACGAAGAAAATTGATGGAACCGATTATTAAGGGATCAGGGCCTGGAATTGGAATATTTGCAGAAAGCATTTACTGATCGATTTGGATATCCTAATTCTGCTTCTAACACCATTCCACTAACTCGTCAATGGCTAGACTCCACAAGCAACAGCTAGCTCAACAGAAGAATGGACCGAGCATATTGATGTCTGTACTGCTCTTTCAGCAAGTCATGTGAGTTCCATTCTCATAAAATAGTTATGTCATGCCTTTCAAAATGAATTATGGTGTAAATGTTTTCAACATGCTCAATCCCAGGGTCTTCCTACTGCTGCCCTCCGGACTGGTGGTGCTGGCTTTGCAGCATTAACAAGACGTCAACAGGATTCTCATCTTACAGATTCAGGTAGAAAACTTTTTGTTGCATTGACTTCTATTGTGATGGTGGCCAAGATTCTATTTTCTTGGTCTGTGTAAGTCCTGCTACCTCGATATCTGCTGATTCCGCTTCCTGCAGGCGATGACGAATTACTGCCAGAATGCAGTGGAGAAAAGGTGGACAAATTGTTAAGGCTTGGGTTGGTAAAGCTTGCCAGCGTAGTAGAGGGGTTGACAATGGAGACACTTCCTGAAACTCTTAATCTTAATGTATCAAGACTGAGGTCTGTACAAAGCCAATTTCAACAAATTATTGTCACAGCGCGCGACAAGGTAATTAATTTTGCTCTGGTCCTTGGCCGGTGTGTTAGTTTCGGTAAACAAAACGTCGTTATTCAAGCATTGGTGATGTTCATGCAGCATCTTGGTACTCCGACAATTTCTTCTCACCGAGGGATCTGTTACACCGGCAGAGCTGGAATCAAACACTGCAAGGGAGCTGTCCGAGTTCTTGAAGACTTCACCTGATGTGAGCATTCAGACAATCACTGAGATCCTGATGAGCGCATGTAGCTCGATCGGGAAACCATGAGAGCAGGAAGGAAATGGTAGCAAGAATGCTCACAAAAAGTTTGCAGAACGGCGATGCTGTGTTTGAGAAAGTGTCCAAGTCTTGTTTATGTGGCCCTGCGAGGAGTGGTTCTGGGGGGAAATGGAGAAGTAGGCCGGTTATTTTTAGCTCTCTCCGCCGTGCCCTAGCACATGGTACATGATGCTTTAGTTAAGTATAGCTTTATTTTTACGCAAAACAACCAAATCAGCGACTGGTCTGAGGGTTATGGCCGTGAATTCAAGTGTGGTGTACATAATTGTATAAAGGATAAAATTAAAGAATGATATTATATATGCTTGTGGGGGGGCCATTAAGAATGGCTTCGCCAAATTAATTGTTTATTAAAATTTTATATTATTTTTACAACTTGTGGCATATATATATATATATGTAATATTAAAGCCTTTTGCAGTCTAATAGCTTTATTTTGGAGGTCTGGTTATTTGCATTTGATAATTAAGTTTGTTGTATTATGATATCATTTTTAGATCAACAAATAAAGAATTTTTTAATGAGTTCATTGCTTAGGTGGAAAGTAAAAAAAAGTGAAAGGATACATACTAGTATTAGGATGTATGAAACATGAAGAATATTAAGGAGGTGCCAATTCCAACGGCTACTAGTACCTAGTATTAGAATGGACCATGATGTGGAAGGGGAAAAAATAGATCCTAAATTTTATAGAAGTGTCATAGGTGTTTTATTCTACGCCACTATTAAGAGATTTGATATATCTGTAATAGATATGCACGTAAAATTTCAATTTTGTACAATATAATGCAATATAATTACACTTGATTGCTACTAAAAGGATTTTAGGATATCTCAAGAGTACTTTTAATTTAAGTCTTTGAATTTAGTTGTTTCTTAGTGAGTTGGAGTACTCGATTATAAATTTTTTTTAAAGACTTTTGGTATCTAAGGATTCATATCAAGTAAATCTAAGAAGTGAGATAACTTAATTTTAACGTAGCATCTCAGAGTCATTAGTTGTTCATACAACGCATGCATATGTTGTGTGAGTTTTGAACTTGCCTCCAGGACATGGTTGAGTTGATTAGTGCGGAGCAGACTTATTGAAGTGTGCAATGGTCAAATCTTGACGAAGTCGAAGTAATGCCCTCCTTTATAGTGACCAACTGTAACTTCCTGATTTACCTCCTCATAGATGATCGTGGGTCGACCGTGTAGAGTCACTGGGATTACAGATTCTACCTTTGCTAAAATGAGTTTTCTAGGGACAGGTCAATTTCTTAGTTCTTTTGTAATGAGTTAGAGCAATCAAAAATGATATTATATAACACTTTCTTGACCAAGTGTCGGGTGTGAGTGTGTAATAAGATTGCTTTTAGATGATGCACATACTTGAGATTACAAACTTGAGTTAAAAATATTCAAATCTCGTGACAATGTAAACACGATCAATCTATTAAGAATATATCTATTATTTTAGAATGAGTCATATGTGTTATCTTGTTTGGGAGAAAGGAAAAAAAATGAAAGTTAAATGTATAAAATTATAAAAATACCCTTACTTCTTAAAATAAATCTACATGTGAAAAAAATATGTATAGTTTATTAAATCAATATAAGATTTTTCTTGTCAAAACTATATTGTGAGATCAACTAAAATAAATATTTACGACTTAAATAAATAAAAAAATTTAAAAAATAATGAGTAGACATACTTATAATATTTAGATATATAGAATTTGTATACTTTAGTACGACAAATGATAAATCAGTATTTTTACGTATATTTTTATAAAAATTTATTGATGTAAGAAATGAGTGAAAAGAAGTGTTCAATTTGAGAAATTTAAAAATTTTAAATTAAATAAATTATTTGAGAATTGATATGTTAAAATAGGAATAAAATTGAAACAAATAATATTTAGATTTACCTCATCCTTACTTACACTTCAAATTGGAGTTTAAGTAAATCTTTCTTTTCATAGATAAAGAAAGTGAAGAGTTACCCTTCCTTACTCTTCTTCCCTCGCTCAGGGTTTAAAAATTTCTCTCTTATTTACATTTCTTTCCCCTGCCCTCACCTCCTCCCAAACAAACTAACTCCCAATCCATACCGATGGTATTTCCAAAAGGAAGTACAGGAGAAACTAAATCCATCTTACAGAAGTACAAGAGAACTCAATCAATACACACTCTTTGGGCTACACAAAGGTGATGGAACGTAGTAACTTATCTCAGCAAACAAAACGAGCTATTTCTTCTACCGTGAGGAAAAAAAAGGCGGCGCTGGTCCAATAAACCGAGGCTCTCAATCGCGAAGAAATCGCTACTCGGGATCGGCGGCTCACGGCGAGCTCCGATCGCCCTCGCGAAGGCAGCGCTGGTCTTCCCCACGCGGGCGGGCGGGAACCAACCGCCGGCGGCGGTGAGCAGCGAAGGGAAGAAGAAGAAGGATGATCGGTCTTCTCCACGCGGGCGGAAGGCGGCAGCGGTGAGCAGAGAAGAGAAGAAAGGGAATCGCTGGATTAGGCGGAGAAAAAGAGAGGGGAGACAGCTCTGGGGTTCCTTCGTCGCGACCCTCTCCCTCGCCACCCGCGATTGCCTTCGCAAAGGCGGCGTCGCAGTGAAGGCAGGCGGCGATCGCGGTTGCGGCAGGCGGCGTCGCGACCGTGGAAGACGGCAGAGGTGGCGTCGGCTGTGGGAGAAGGCGGCGTTGTGGTGGGAGAGCGATGCGGTTAGGGTTTTCCGCCTTTATATAGCGTCCCTCGCGATTTCCTCTCCGAGGAAGGCGGAGATCGCGATCGATATAGCGTCCCTCGCGATTTCCTCTCGAGGAAGGCGGAGATCGCGATCGGTGTCGCGCTTTTTCCTCTGTTGTTGTTTTTTTTTAAATTCTTAACACCTGCTATTTAAATCTGCTCTAACCCTGGATCAACTTATTCTGCCCTGTATCTTGTTCTCCCTCGGCCGTCTCATCGATCGACGGAGATGGAAGGTATGCCCTCGATCTACACGCGGTAGTCTTTTGTTTTTTCGATTCGAATGATTGAAGTTTCGATTTGTAGATTCAAATGATCATTTCTTTCAGGCGAATTATGAATCTCAAAAAGGATCCAACTTTAACGAGATGTTTAATGTTCTTAATTGTGCCAGACTTCGCTTGTGTATTTTTCTTGTAATTGATAATGAATGTTTGAGCCAGTTCTTTATGGGATACTTTGAAATATTTAGAGTTACTGCATCGAAGCTGGATCTTTTTTATGATTGCCCTGCGAGATTCCTGTTCTTTTTTTACGCTGATTAATTTGATGTGAAGATTTTCATATTTGTATGAACTTATTCGATGATTATGGAGACTAGGAAAATCTTGTATTCTATATATTTTAAAAGAAAATTTCTGATTTTAGATTTTCAGCAATTGGTGGGATTTTCTTTTCTTCCAAAAATTTGTGCTGGAAAGGAAGATGCTGGATTTGGTTTTTTATTTAATCTTATGAATTTAGTCTGTCTATATTTCAACTTATTTTCTTCCTCAAATGATTTCGCCCAGCTTAATAGCGGATTTTTCATTCGTGTAATGCGACTAATTGCTGCAGACCAGAGTGCTTGAAAGCTATTGCGGTCGACTAAACTACTTTCTTCTGATTCATGGAAAACCTTCCCGTTGAACTCATTGGTATTATACTAACTCATCTTGGAACTGCTAGAGATGTTGTCGTTGCATCTTCAACTTGCAAACAATGGAGAGAAGCCTTTAAGAAGCATCTTCATATTGCTACTATCCAGCTAGAGGTCATTAGGACACGGATCATATTCCAAACGGAGGGATTGCAATGTCTTTCAATTCATGTGGGCAGTGCTCATGAGTTTGCAGCTGCGTCAATCATTGCTTGGATCATGCACACCAAAGAAACATTGTCGAGTTTATCCTACAATGTGCGTACCACTCCAGACGTGAATGTTCTAGAGAAATGCAGTCACCAGAGATTTACTTGTCTTAAATCCCTCTCTTTGAGACATGTTGGTATTTCCGGCTTGGATCTGAGTTTATTCTTAGCTGCCTGTCCGAGAATAGAGTCCTTGACTCTTGATGCCATAGAAATTCTCACTTCAGATCCTCAATCTTTAATTGAGCTGACTAGTCCTACCTTGAAGTGCATATTTGTACAGTCAGTAGTTGTGGACAAGATAATTTTGATGGCAGATAATATTGAGAGTTTGCACGTAAGTGACTTGAACCTTAAATCTTTTGAGCTAATTGGCAAAAGTTCTCTTAAGCATCTGAAGATCAAAGATGTCAAGGTCACTCATTTGGATATCGGTGAGAACATGGACCATTTGATGGATGTCGATGTGAGTAACTTCATGATAGTGGTGCCTAAATTTTACCAAATGCTCTCCAAAGCATCTAAACTGAGAAGGTTGAGGCTCTGGGAAGTAGTGTTTGCTGATGAGGACCAGGTCATTGATCCTGAATCTATTACCGGTTCATTTCCAGAACTTAAACATCTAGTATTAAGCTATGAAATTGTAGATGGGCGGAACCGTATTGAGCTGCAAGACTTCTTAACACTGGAGAATGTTGATGTATTAGAATTGGGATGGATTGTTATAAGCGAGAACTTTGGGCATTGGGTTTTTGAGATGATTAAAAGATGCCCAAAACTGAAGAAGTTAGTCATCCACAATGCACTTCGGAAGACGAAAATACGAAGAGAGCAAATGGATACCATTATTTTAGCAATTTATGTTGCTCTCAGGAGAAGATGCATGCACGTTATTGACCTGCGATTTGCAAACGAATGATTAGCTACAAGTGAATAAGACATTGCTCTCATGAAATTCTTGCTGGTGTATCAGATGGAAGGCACAAAAAAACATCATTTTGTATGCTCATTTCTCCTCTCTCTTGCACATAAAATACAAAAACATCAGTTGAATTTAGCTGAATGCAAGCCACTTTTTCATTCCTTTAATAATCTTTTTTCCATCTTGATTCCTATTTTCTCCTGGCATTCTTTTGATTACAAGATTCCATATGAATAATTTGGTGATATTATTATAGAATAGTTTCTTCTGAAAATGCACTCTGGACTTTGTGTTATGGATGTCATTTGATTAGATGTGCATCGGGAGTGAGTATTCGGTTAAAATCGAATTGAACTGAACTGAATTAGCCAAAATTGAATCGTACTGAATTTTTTTAAACAAATTGAACCAATTGAATTTTCATATAAAAATCGAATAAACTAAACCGATAAAATATCGATTAATTTAATTTTTGATCGAATTCATCGAAATAATTTAATTTTTTAAAATATTATAAAAAATTTATCAATTAATTAAGAATTTATAAATTTACTTAAAAATTTATAAATTATTTTTTTATTTTTATTAATTCAATTTTTTTGTTTAACCAAATAAGAAATTTTAAAATCAAAATCGAACCGAATTAACTGTTTTTTTAGAAAAAAATAATAGAGATTCACAAATAACTGAATTAAAATTTTAAATTCTATCGATTTATTTGGTTTAATTAAATTTTTGTTCACCCATAATGTGCATACTCTATTTGTTTGTTTTTTTATTTATCTTTTTAGTGTTAAAATTATTGAGGGTTAAAGGCCTCTACTTAAATTACAAATATGCTTAAAGAGTTACAATTTTAGTAGTGTAAAATTTTTAAAGCAGTCTCAATTTGCATAGTTCTTGCCAATTTCAATATTCAGATTAAGTCAAGTTGGATTGTATTATCTGAGTTTAATATTATCAACTCTAACAAAAGGTTTTTAAATGTAAAATTTATCTTTATTAATGTTGTACTTGATAAAGATCAATTGATACGATTCCTAGATTTTAAAATATTTCTATAATACAAAAATTTAGAATATAAATATTTTAAAAAACTAAGAAAAATAAGGTAAAATAAGCTTTTGGACCACAATATATGGAAAATCTGGTGTTCCATAGGGTACTGCCATCACTTTTTCAAATTCTTTCTGCAAGTCTTCATGTTCCTTTTTTAGCGATTCTGCAAGATCATGTAGTAACAAAGGAGCAATTATATGTGAAGATATTCCATCCTCACTTTGTATTTCTTCATCATTTGCATTATAAGCTGGTTGTTGGCCAGCTGTTCTTGCTGCGACATAATTCTGAAATTTAATGAAATCCTCCCATCTAGCAAGTTTTGGCTATTTACCTCCGCAGGTTGCATATGGATATTTATTTGTGTAGGGTTAATGACCCAGTTTAATCCCTGTAAATGAGAAGTGGAATACCTGCGCCCTGGTAAGGCTTGCATTAATTCCATGATTAGTTAAATAGTCATCGACTCCCTGTATTTCATAAGCAAACCCTACATTTGGGGCGATTATCATTTCTTCATCTAATTTATTTCTTTCACTAATATAACAATTAGTTTTGGGTTTGGTTGGATTGCTTTGGACTTTTTAAATTATCACGATACTAAAATTGTTAGATTTTAACAAGTCATATGTACACATTTTTAATAAAAATGAAGAAAATTACCATATTTTTTTATATACAATTTTTTAATAAAAAATTGAAACAAATATACATATCTCGATTTAATATATTTAATTAGTAATTTAAAAATTAATTTAGATGTATTCTTAATGAAATTAAATAGTCTTGTCTGCTAAAATTAAATAATTTAATGAAACTATTTATTTTCAATAAATTAAAATATTAAATTTCCACATCAATTCGTTTATTTTACATATTTTCTTTTATAAAATACTGGATTAAATATAAAATCACAAATTGTTAAGAGTTTAAATAAAAAATTATATATTCCTTTGAAATTTAAAGCGTCAACATAAATTTTGTGGGTGAGGATAAAATAAGATTTCTTCGCTCGGTCTCTGAGAAAACGGTAGCGACAGGGAAGATCAAGAAGAGGAGAGCAGTTGATCGATCTCTGATCTATCGCTAGTTAGAAGCTTACCGATCGATTTCCCAGGTACTCAACCACGTCTCTTTGTCGGGTTCCTGTTCTTGTTGATCTCGTTGTGGAGTAGTTCACGGATGGGAATATATCCCTTCGTTTATCTGCGGAGGTTTTGGTGCTTAAGGTAGTCTTTTGCTTTCTAATTTCGCTCTATGTTTGGATCTATTGATCAATCAAGGTTGTGCCAATCTGTAGCGTTCTTGTCATGGAGTTGGTAAAGTAAAGTGTCACAGATGGGCGAGTGTCGAATTTTTCGAAAATTTGAAATTACTTCTTAAAGGAGGAAGCTTTTAAACTTTTCCTCTTTTAAAATCTTTTTCCCCCTTTTATCTTGTCTGTCTTCATTGGGAGTTCGTGCTGCTTTGATCTGGTGTAGTCAATATCCGCAGCATAAGTAAAAGAGCAAAGCTTTGAATTTATTTTCTAGTTGGTGGTTGGTAAACTGCAGGTGCAATTAGAAAGGACTTCCGAATGATCTGCTGAGGCTAAGGGAGTACGTAAAGCATAAAGGCTGGATCTGCATCTCTCTCTTTGATTTAGTTTCTTCGTTACCAAACTGACTCCACACCAGGTTTTTACTTAATTGTTTCAATTGTTGTTTTGATCTCTCCATTTTTCTTGCTCGTTTGTTTATCATACAATACATTGTTTCCAAGAGGACCAGGAATATCAACCTGCAATAGCATCTCGAAATAGTATTTCAATGTATGCATATTAGCACAAAAAAGAAACCAGATTACGGTTACCTCCAAACTTTGCAAAGAATTGAAATCCCTTAATAGGTGTAAGAGAACATCAACGGAAACTTGGTCTAGCTGATTGCCACGGATATTCAAATGTGAAAGAGACGGCATCATAATAGGTGGTGAAAAAGCCTGAGAGAAACAATTCAAAGAGAACGGAACATCTACGCCGCCTGAGGAACATAAAAGAACTGAAAAAGAAGGTTTTTGTGGACTAATGGATCAATCAAAGCATAAAATACATGACATTTTCTTGAAACCATCATCTGTGACATGCATAATCGAAATAAATGATTCACACCATCCATAACTAACCTTTGGCAGGCCCCTGATACATCGATTAGAAAGATCAAGGCTGGTGACTTTCACCAATGAATCATCATCGCCACAAAAGAAGCATCCTGTATTGTCTGCTCCACCAATATCTCCACAAAATCCCAATGCCCATTCTCCAAAATTGCTAGTGAAACATGAGTTATATATTTCCAGACCAGGGATGCCAGCAAGAACTGCTTTAGCAATTGTATCACCACTGAATATGCAAATGTACCAGTCAATCACTTGTAAAATATTCTGAATAGACAAAGCAACCTAAAAAAAACCAAAAAGTACAAAGACATGCCATTCTCTAGAATTTCGGTGTTTTTGAACAGTTTACAAACATTGCATAGAGAAGAAAGGTACTAACATTATAAATATATATCCATTTAAATTTTATATATTCATGCACAGGAAAAATTATACGAGTTCAATGATAGAATGTACTCACTTTTTGTGTCTACCAAGTTCCGAATATTAGCAGATCAACGTACTCCATTGGAACCAATATTTACATATAATATTAAAATAATTCAAAGAATCAAAATATTACTCAATAAAAATAATAACTCCAAAATCTAAGTCTATTTTAATAAGGGAGCAATCGAAATTAAAATCTCATGTCAATGTCACCTTAACCTCTAATATCCTTAATGGTCTATTTGGATGGGCTGAGAGAAGGTTCATTAACGGAAGGAGAAGGAAGAGAAATGAAGGATAAATGAAGTATTTATGTTCATCTTGTTTGAGAGGAAGGGAAGGTTCATTAACGTAATATGTGTTATCTTGTTTGGGAGAAAGGAAAAAGAACAAAAGTTAAATGTATAAAATTATAAAAATACCCTTGCTTCTTAAAATAAATCTACACGTGAAAAAAAATATGTATAGTTTATTAAATATAAGATTTTTCTTGTCAAAACTATATTTGAGATCAACTAAAATAAATATTTATGACTTAAATAAATAAAAAAATTTTAAAAAATAATGAGTAGACATACTTATAATATTTAGATATATAGAATTTGTATACTTTATTTTTTGGGGTAAGAAAGAGATGCTTTTACGACAAAGGATAAATCAGTATTTTTACATATATTTTTATAAAAATTTATTGATGTAAGAAATGAGTGAAAAGACATGTTCAATTTGAGAAATTTAAAAATTTTAAGTTAAATAAATTATTTGAGAACTAATATGTTAAAATAGAAATAAAATTGAAACAAATAATATTTAGATTTACCTCATCCTTACTTACACCTCAAATTGAAGTGTAAGTAAATCTTCCTCTACATAGATAAAGAAGGTGAAGAGTTACCCTTCCTTACTCTTCTTCCCTGGCTTAAGGTTTAAAATTTTCTTTCTTTTATTTACATTTCTTTCCCCTGCCCAAACAAACTAACTCCCAAACCATACCGATGGTATTTCCAAAAGGAAGTACAGGAGAAACTAAATCCATCTTACAGAAGTAAGAGAGAACTCAATCTATACACACTCTTTGGGTTAAACCTAGCACAAAGGTGATGGAACGTAGTAACTTATCTCGGCAAACAAAACGAGCTATTTCTTCTACCGTGAGGAAAAAAAACCGAGGCTCTCGATCGCGAAGCCTCGAAGGAGAAATCGCTACTCGGGATCGGCGGCTCACGGCGAGCTCCGATCGCCCTCGCGAAGGAAGCGCTGGTCTTCCCCACGCGGGCGGGCGGGGACCAACCGCCGGCGGCGGTGAGCAGCGAAGGGAAGAAGAAGAAGGATGATCGGTCTTCTCCACGCGGGCGGAAGGCGGCAGCGGTGAGCAGAGAAGAGAAGAAAGGGAATCGCTGGATTAGGCGGAGAAAAAGAGAGGGGAGCTGTCTCTGGGGTTCCTTCGTCGCGACCCTCTCCCTCGCCACCCGCGATTGCCTTCGCAAAGGCGGCGTCGCAGTGAAGGCAGGCGGCGATCGCGATTGCAGCAGGCGGCGTCGCGACCGTGGAAGACGCCAGAGGTGGCGTCGGCTGTGGGAGAAGGCGGCGTTGTGGTGGGAGAGCGATGCGGTTAGGGTTTTCCGCCTTTATATAGCGTCCCTCGCGATTTCCTCTCCGAGGAAGGCGGAGATCGTGATCGATATAGCGTCCCTCGCGATTT
>NC_133871.1:5746862-5752260 GCF_044706935.1 Curcuma longa
TTGGTAGGTTGATATATATATTGATAGTTTACTTTAATCACATGCTATGATTGCTGCATTAATATGCTATGATTGTTGCACTTGTGTGCCATGTCATACATAATACATGTAGATTTCTTTATCTGTGGCACAGTATGACTTATCCTAGATATACCATGATATACCTTTGATTCATGACACCTATTGATTATCTATACCTGTTGTACAGTATGATTATTCCTATTCTGTTTTGTTGACATACCCTGATCCATGCTGATACCTGTTAGCTGTAGTTTATTTTTTACTCAGTCTATTCCTGCTCCCTTCAGTTGATTCTTATTATTTCTCTGTTGTACCTTACATGCACTTCTTCCTGTACGCACTGAGCATCTGATGCTCACTACCCAGACCCTGGGGTTTGTATTTGATTATCTCCCCAGGTAGCCGTTAGGTGGTTGATACGTGGAGCTTGGAGAGCTAGCCGGCTGGATACATCTCATGACAGAGGGTATATGTGTCAGTTGTTATTAGAGTTTTATGGATTTTATAGTATTCGATATGGTTGTAGACACTTATTCATGATTTTGGATTGTATTCGGAGATTCCGGATTTGTTACGAGGGATATATGTTTTTCGTAGTTGTGTTTTCCGCTTCGTTCATATTTACGTTGTTGCATTTTGATTATCTGTGCATGTAGTATGATTGTGCAGCCGTGTGGGCCTTTATAATTGCATTTGTCGTGTATGTTGTGAGTTTGTTGGACGTGTCGTCCTATTTCCAGCCGCCTGTGGCTGAGTATCATTGTTTGTATTAGGGAATTGTCATAGTTACTGGGGAGATGCTGTCGAAATTTTTCGGACGACCTTCCCGGGGCGTGACAATTTAGTGGTATCAGAGCTGGTTAGATCATTTCGGAGTTGTCGATTTGGATTTGTCGTTGCATTGTTGAGTATATCTGATACCAATTTAGTGGTATCATTCCATTCGGATTTCCGTTGCATTCCATTCGGATTTCCGTTGTATTTGAGTCGATTTTTCGGAGTCCGGCGGATTTGTCGTCGGATTTGTCGGTGTTTTCGAGAGTCATCATCACATTTGTAGGTTTATCTGATATCAATTGTTTGGTATCAGAGCATATTAAGATAAACATTTAGTTTTAGGGTTTAGGTCTAGTTTTCGAGTTTGTTGTCTTGTCGGGTATGTCTAGTTTGGTTACCTGACCCGAGTTGTGAGATGGACAGACAGCGGCACGAACTCTCTAAGCAAGTTGTAAGTAAAATTTCTAGTACAGTTATCTCTTGTTCTAGAAATTTATATTAGTTGTATGTAAACCAGGTAATATTATGGCTCCTGGAAATCGTGGGCGTAGTCGACCAGCGAGACAACAAAAAGGGAAACGATCTACTAAATCTTTGAGTGAATCTCAGCAGAAGAAGGATATGGACAAGAAATGCTATCGTTGCGGATCTGATAGTCATCAGATTTTAGATTGTCCATTGGATCACCCCGTTTGTTACTTTTGCAAGTTGTCTGGGTATATGGCTAGAGAGTGTACCTTGAAGGCTCAGTTGGAGTCTACTGATGTTGTAGCTTCGGGAGGATATTCTACACGGCAGCGATCACTAAAGGCGCGGAGGATTCCATCGAGATTCAGAACACCTAAACTACAAAGATCTCTACCATCTTCAGTACAGATGCACCAGGTAGTACCAGCAGCTCCCCAGTCAGGGATCTATTATGTTACGATTCTGATACAGCACCAGCCACTAGTAGTACCGACTTATTACAGTGTATCTTCCTCATCATGTTCAGCAGACGATATCCGTAACCCAGAGTCAGTTACAGCCAGAGTGGAGACAGTTCACATGTCATTCAGCTACTCATCCTGTTAGCGCGGAGGTTGGTCGGGTTTATGCCATTAACCGGGAGGAGGTATAGCGGGCCGACGGATCGGTCTTTCAGGGTATGATTTAGTTTATGTTATAATTGTTGATACCTTGATAGATACGAATAGTTTATATTCAATCATGTCTAGATTATTTTTAGGAAGAGTTAGGCAAATTCCGGTGATTAGGTTGTATAGTTTGGCAGTCTCTTTACCTTCGGGTAAAGTGCTGACTACAGATCAGGAGATTAGGGGATGTCCGTTGGATTTCGACGGTCATACTCTTACGGTGGATCTTCAAGTGCTGGATATGATGGAGTTTAGTAGTATTCTTGGTATGGCTTGGTTAGTCACTATCATGCTACATGAATCGTCGGGTTGGAGTGATTACCTTCCAACCTATGGAGCAACCCGCATAGGAATTCGTAGGTATTAGGAGTGAACAAATATCCATTATGTCAGCGATCTAGGCATAGAAAATGTTAAGACGTAGTTGCCGAAGTATTTCCAGTTTTTGAAGCAAACAGAGAAGGATAGTGGTTCTCGTTCATCCGATGTACGTATCGTCCAAGAGCATCAGGAGGTGTTTCCGGACGAGCTCTTGGCTTGCCACCTCAGAGGCAGATCTAGTTCACGCGTGAGGTGATTTCAGGCACTACATCAAGGTCTGAGACTCCGTATCGAATGACTCCGAAGGAGTTAGAGGGATTGAAGATCCAACTATAGGAGTTATTAGATTAAGGTTTGATTCGTCCTAGTGGTTCACCCGTGGAAAGCCTAGTTCTAGTGTGAAGAAGAAGGATGGATCCATGAGGTTATGCATCGATTATCGTCAATTGAATACGGTAACCGTCAAGAATAATTACCCGTTGTCTCGTATTGACGATTTGTTCGATCAGCTGAAGGGTTCATCTGTACTCTAAGATTTAAATTACGATCTGGTTATCATCAGCTCAGAGTACGAGATGAGAAGGTTCAGAAGACAGCCTTTCGCACTCGATATGGGCATTACGAGTTCTTGGTGACGCCGTTCGGTTTCATCAATGCTCCGACCGTATTTATGGATCTGATGAATCGAATTTTTCTTGGAGTATCTAAAGCACTACGATTGCACCATTAGCGATCATCCAAGGAAAGCTAATATGGTCGCGAATGCGCTTAGCTGGAATCTCGGGAGATTCTAGCTAGTCAGTTGGTTGCGGATACTAATTCTATCTGACAATTTTTAGAGTTGAGATTAATGGAGCAGAGTTGGACACAACCGTGTGTTTTGGTTTCGAGTGTTGATCAGTCTGCTTTGGTGAGAAGACTAAGTCGACACTGTCTAGCGACATCATTTTCGTTGTATCTACAGTAGGATGGGTTTATTCGGTTTAACCGAATTTTTACTCACCCCTAATGACAGCGGACTCTCCGTCTCAAATTTTTAATGCAAGAAATATAAGAATATAGAAATCAAGGACGAATGAGGTCATCCCCTCTTAAATATTTTATAAATAATAATACGTTTCTTTTCGTCTCTATTTTTCTGGCTTCATCCCTTGATTTAATAAAAATCAAACAATCAATTTTTTTTAAAAATAAATCGAATTGATTAAATTTTTCAAATATATTTTTATTCAATTTTAATTGAATATAAGATTAATATTTAAATAGTCTGAAAACTTTAACAATATAAAAGATAAAAAATAATCTTAATAGAAAATATTAAAATATTTTAAAAAATTTGAACTTAAAATTAGATCGTTACTTATTACATCCAATAATATAGTTAGATTTTTGAATAAATTTTAATTTTTTATATTAAAAATTATGTATCATTTAAATTTTATAATAAAAAAATCTCAAAATTCTAGATTATTCTATTCGTCATCACATATCTCCAGCATTAGTCAAAATTTTGTCAAGCGCAAAGAGTGTCAAAATTGACTTTTATTACTCTGCTCGTTAGATCATGCACGATTGCCGGTCTATTTAAATTGTTTTAAAATACGATGATTGAATTAAAATAATCTTTTTAAGAATATATATTTAATTTTGAAAGTATTTTAATGGATTTAAAATTGCTAAATTAACTTTAAAAAGTTTTAAATTCTCTGCAAATACATTTTGATTTCTCTCTTATTCAAATAGTATTGTACTCTCTCTCTTTAAAAAAGTGTCGATCTCATACATTTTGATTTCGATTCACATTCTCATTATTTTTTATTATTTTTGGGGAAAGGTAAATATGTATAAATGAAAAGAAATACAGGAGATATGCTCCTACAAAGTGGTAAACATGAGTTAGTATTTGAGGGATAACCTGTCGAGGATGAAGCAGGTGCTCATTGGGTCCCATCGTCCTTCACCTCTCCACCCTCAATACTAAGACTCATGATCATCAATACGGCTCCGATATGAGCCTACAACAATAAAGTATGTCATCAGTATCCCTGCTGCGGTCGCCAGCACCGTGTGCATCTATCGCTGCACTGCCGAGATGTCAATCAGCCTAAATGTCGCACAAGTCACCCGCAAACTGCCCAAGCTCGGCTGTCCCACAGGTAGGCCTCTATCCTGCCAGGACGCCGCTTGATCCAGCCGCATCTGGCATCACCCGGGCTAGCTAATGAAACTCCCATCTCTGCTGCTCCATCTGCATCATGAACTGTCGTATTGCATCTGCACCCAGTACTGTGCTGCCGGGGCGTCAAACAGTCATCCTCCGCGCACGAGATCACCCGCAAATCGCCCAAGCTCGACTGCCCCGCGGGGGTCGGGCACCCCCCCACCAGGACCCTACTCGAAATGACTGCTCCTGGGATCACTCGGGTCCGACCAAGAGACACCCATCAGTACTGCTCTGGCTGCATATCACAAAACCTCTGCACCCGCCACTGCACTGAATGAGCGCCGACCAGCCATCCTTCGCGCACAAGCTCTCCCGCAGATCGACTAAGCTCTACAATCCCTCAGGGCCGGCTCCACCCCACCAGGATCCTGCTCAACACGACTGCACCTGGAATCACTCGGGTCCGACTAAAAGACGTCCATCAGTGCCGCTCCAGCTGCATGTCTCAAAATGGAGGTCTGGTGCTACATCTGCACCTGTCGCTGCTCTGCCGGAGCGCCAATCAGTCATCCTGCGCGCACAAGCTCTCCCACAAATTGCCCAAGCTCGGTAGTCCCGCGGGGGGTCGGGCACCCCCCCCCCCCTCCCCATAGGACCCCTGCTCGACTCGACTGCACCTGGAATCACCTAGGTTTGATCGAAAAGCGTCTGTCAATGCCGCTCCAGCTGCATGGTAGGCACCATCCTCGCTCACAAAATGGAGATCTACCACATCTGCATCCGATACTGTGCAGTGAGGGCGCCAAAAAATCATCCTCCGCTCACGAGCTTGTTGGATAATATTAGATAGATAGGGGTAGTTTTGTCATTCATCATATTGTCTTTCAGTATATATATTTCCCTATGCTATGTATTATAACTCAATTCGGTGATTACATCTTTAATAAAAATCCTAGCCGTTTCTTTTCTATGGTTTTTT
>NC_133871.1:5752360-5811800 GCF_044706935.1 Curcuma longa
ATGTCTTTCCTGGTGCAGTCATCCTGCATGTCTGCATCATTGACAGTTCCATTTGACAAGCAGCTCTTATGAGATCTTCCTCCAGAGATCTAGCATCTTTTGCCTTCCATACAACAAACCTGTATAGGTAAGAACACCATGCTGAGTCAAATGATCTCAGCTAGCATTTGAAGTTTTGTTCCATAGGCAAATTGGAAGATGTCTCTTTAAGATGTTCCAAAGACATAGTAACTGGTGCAGATGGTGTTAATGAGTGGGCTCTATTTGGACCATTCAATATGATATTGACTAACAACTCAAATTCTCGGATGAAGTTTATGGCTGACTGCCTCAAGACAACTTCGCGCTCCCCTTGACCGCTGAAAACAGCATTGGGGTGTTCCAATATCATGTAAGCACAAAGCACTACTCTGACTGGATACCTGGACATATTTCTGTCACTTTTAGGTCCTTTGACAGACTCTCGTCTTGCTGCACCTCTTTGTTTTGACACTCTGCTAGACGGAAATTTTCTATTAGGAGATGCTAGGCGCTTAAGCAGATGATCAATGTTCTCAATGCTTGACGGGCCAGATAACAGCAATAGTGAAAATCGACTCTCCAACCGATCAAGTAAAGCCTTTGCTGTTTGAAGTGTTGCGCTAGATTCAATCAAAAGAGCAACTTGCTCAAATGGCATAACACTAATGGATTTTTCATTTAATTTCAAGGCATGATATGCTTTAGCCAAAGCCAACGTGGTCCTCCTTGATCTCACAAATTGTCGCCAACACCTATACGTTCAATTAACAATGTGAAACAAAAAGATTCAAGCATATAGACATGCACATATATATAACCAAAAAAGAAAAATCACCTAGCTAGTTTTTTCGAAAGAAATTCTCCATGTCTGATCAAATTGACCCGTGCAGAGATGTGAGGATTACCTCTTTGTTTCAGATATTCTGCCCTTTGTCTCCTTGCCTAAGTCACAGAAAATATCAGTGATTAAACCATAAAGGAAATAGCTTGAACAATAATCACATGATGAGTGGATCAAAGTACAAGGAAGAATTTGTTTTTTACTACAAAAATGCTTGACAGTTAACTACAGCTAACTGTGAAGCCCAAAATGATTGGCATGCAGATTAATACAGTAAGATAACAATATAAGGAAACCTTTTGGAGCCTGTTCTCTAATTGCTCTTTCATTCTTTTCCTTTCAGTTTCTCTTCGGTGGTGCACAATTTTAGCCACTTTGTGTGCTTGGACTACTCTAGCATGAGCTCTTCTTTTTAATTTCTGCTTCTAACAATCCCATTCGTTTTTTCTCAGCAGCAGCACGCTTCTGGAAGATTGCAGAGCGCACACATTCCTTATATCTATTTTCTCCAATGATTCGTTGTGATACAGATCTGGCAATTCTCTCACGAATGGCTGCTTTTCTTTGCATATGGGACTTAAGAAGGCGCATGTGGTTCTCCTCAGCTTGTTGTACTCGGGATTCAACTCTAGTGCCAAGCTCTTCGCGTTCCTTCTCAAAACGCATCTTTACACCACATTTAGCAGCTTGTCGTAGCTCATCCAATCTAGCCAACCGCATTTGAGCTTTAGCTAAAAGGCTCGGCCTGTTCAATCCAAGAAGAAACCAAGTCTTCACTTTCGACATCAAATAGAAAAAGATAAATGACTCCAAATCATAAACCAATGCTTAAACTTTACTAAACCTCATCAGATTTTTTTAAATATACATACTAAAATGACTATTCCTGAGCTAGGAGAATTCAGAATGATTAGACATATTAACAAGTAAAAGGGCAATTAGGTGTACGCAGTCTTATCCAACATTGCAACAGACTCTTTTTGTAACTCGAACTTGTGACCACTAAGTCACATAGTAGCAACTTTACAGTTGCGCCAAGGCTCTCATTCCTTAGACATGTTAACAAATATGTTAGAGAAAATCTCATAGTAATATAAATATAATAGGGTTAGTTGAAAAATCTATGATTTTCTTACAAATTTAACAAATATATCACATACACAAAAGAGAAGGAATTACGGTTTACAGTAAAGAAAACATGACAACTGATTTAATTAGGGCTATAATGTGGCAAAATATCAAATGTGGTAACCAACACGAGAAAAATGGATGATTTGGCATGCGGACACGTCATCAATTTGGATTCTTGATAGAAATTTACAGCATGATAAATTTGTTACCATTTTGAATAGTGCCTCAAGGTCTTGTTTTTCAAAGTAGTTTTGTTATAAAAATATATATATATAAGTACGTGATACATTTGCTAAAAATTGTAAAGAACATGATAGATTTGACAATTCATCCTATTATAAACTATGCGAATAATAATTTAGTAAATGCAGCCAGTTATAATTTTAATAAATGCTGGGACTAGATGATCACCTCTTCTGCTCAGCTGCTACAAGTTTAGCTTCAAGCCTTTGACCAGGATTTTCGTCTTGAGATGGCCATGAGGGGCATCTTGGTTTTGGCATTGCCTTCATGCCTTGGTAGATAACCAGTCATGAAATTGCTGCCACAAAGGTTTCCTTCTTTTTTTTTATCATGAGTACTATTAATCTCTATCATGAATAAAAGAAAGAAGAATCTGAGTGATCCCACACATACACAACAAGAGATTCGATATCGCTCTAAAGAAAATGAAAAAGAATGAAATCTTTGAAATTGGGGTTGAACAAAACAGAAAAACTGGTGGTAAGTTAGACAAACGAGGGAACTAGAAGATAATAAACACTTGACATAACTTGAATAAACAGACTCATACGTACGGAGTAGAGTCCTTACTAGCAAATCTATTCGCCATAACCCGTGGGCCCCTACGAGTAGAGTCCAAAAGGTAGGTTCGCGTGGCACGCTTGTGACGCCGTTAGGCAACGGATAAGTGTTATGTAACGTCGTTAGGCTGCCACCTACCAAGCATCGCGTATTTCTTCAATCTCTAATAGCCATCAAGGTAAAAAGTTAATAAAATCGATCACAAATACTAAGCAGTAACGAAAAAGATACAAGTTATAGTATGCATAAATTTCATACTACCTGAAGATTCATCCTCATCCTCCAGATCACCATCCTTAGGAAGCAAATCAAGCGCTCCATACCACTTCCATCCAAAACAGGAGGGCCTTTGTTGAAAAACATGGTTTTTTGTTTTGCAAAGATATGTGAAAAACAAGAAAAACAACACAGGCTCTAGAGATTGAAATGCTCTGATACCATATAAAGTTTTATTATGGTATCGATATGAGCAAGAAACAAGTAAGAACAGGCAAAGAACAAAGGCGTAAACAAAAAACTGGATTAGTTAATTCAAAACAGTTCACCCAAGGATTAGTTAATTCAAAACAGTTCACCCAAATAGAACAAGAATTTGGTGGCTTTATATAGCCTCCAAGTTCCCTAAAATCTTTGAGAAAGATAAATGAGCAAACGAGGTAGATACTCCAACAAGTATTACTTCAACATCACCACTTCAACATCACCCGCACAAACTCCTGATAGTTCACTTGTCCATCTCCGTCCGTGTCTGCTACTGCCATCATCTCGTCGATCTCCTTGTCCGTCAATTTGTGTCCCTGACTTTCCATCACCTGGTGGAGCTGCAAATGCAGAAAAAGAAAAACAGTATTATATAGACTCTGTTTTAAGATTCGACAAGAGTCTGATACAAGGTAATTGTCATTCGATGAGTAACTTCAGAGTTCTCTAGTAATCACGTTGTGGATTCAAATATTGGGAATATATGACACCTCTTGGGCAGAAATGAACTCGTTTGAGTCTGTGTCAAACGCTTTGAATGTCTCCATCAGCTCCTGAATATATTCAAGAGCAAAATATAGTGAATGCATCATTTTGGTTAAAATATGATAATTAAATAAGGCTTAGAAACTATTTATCAGAACACTGTGAATTCAACTAAATCTCCTGAACTTATAATATGATATGAAATAAAATTCAACTGCATCTTTTCGACTGACGTTGTTTAGTGAAAAAACACGGGGTTTCTTTTTCTAACTTTTTTTCCAACTTCTTTACATTTCCCTAGGGGAAAGTGATGTTCAAAATCTAAATAGCTTGCCAATGATTCTCAGTCTCAGGGACATCTCGCGGAATAAGAGCTTGAGCTCAAATTTGCATACATTTTAGGGCCTTAGTGTTTGTTCGAAATACATCCTTCGGAGGGAGTCCGAAATTATTGCTTGGGATAAGTTTGATGCCAAACCAAGGCAAGAGAAGCCAAGGATAAAGTAAAAGATAAGATAAAAACTGAGGAAGAATCATCACGTTTTAATTTCATCAAAGAGATGTTATGAAACAAAAAAACAAAAGTGCATAAAGTGAAATTTGACCTTGCTTTCACGTGTCATCAGATTCAAGAACTCAGGAAACTCAATTGTTCCGTTTTGGTCAGCATCAGCTTCACTGATCATATTTCTCAATTTATCTTAAGTTAGCCTTAGGCCTATGGATCTCGTAGCTTCCTCCAATTCTGTTAAAGTTATGTGACCTAGAAGAAGAAAAAGAGACATATATTAATCTCCGGATACCCAGTCCAACATCAATGTGAAAATAAAGCGGGAAAGAGGAGAAGGGATACCGTCTCCATCCTTGTCGAAGAAGTTAAATTTCGCCTTAATCTCAGTAATTTGTTCCTCCGTAAAGTTTAGCCTTAGGCTTATGGATCTCGTAGCTTCCTCCAATTCTGTTAAAGTTATGTGACCTAGAGGAAGAAAAAGAGACATATTAATCTCCGGATACCCAGTCCAACATCAATGTGAAAATAAAGTATGGAGACGGTATCCCTTCTCCTCTTTCCTGTTTTATTTTCACATTGATGTTGGACTGGGTATCCGGAGATTAATATATGTCTCTTTTTCTTCTTCTAGGTCACATAACTTTAACAGAATTGAAGGAAGCTACGAGATCCATAGGCCTAAGGCTAAACTTTACGGAGGAACAAATTACTGAGATTAAGGCGAAATTTAACTTCTTCGACAAGGATGGAGACGGTATCCCTTCTCCTCTTTCCCGCTTTATTTTCACATTGATGTTGGACTGGGTATCCGGGGATTAATATATGTCTCTTTTTCTTCTTCTAGGTCACATAACTTTAACAGAATTGGAGGAAACTACGAGATCCATAGGCCTAAGGCTAACTTAAGATAAATTGAGAAATATGATCAGTGAAGCTGATGCTGACCAAAACGGAACAATTGAGTTTCCTGAGTTCTTGAATCTGATGGCACGTGAAAGCAAGGTCAAATTTCACTTTATGCACTTTTGTTTTTTTTTTGTTTCATAACATTTCTTTGATGAAATTAAAACGTGATGATTCTTCCTCAGTTTTTATCTTATCTTTCACTTTATCCTTGGCTTCTCTTGCCTTGGTTTGACATCAAACTTATCCCAAGCAATAATTTCGGACTCCCTCCGAAGGATGTATTTCGAACAAACACTAAGGCCCTAAAATGTATGCAAATTTGAGCTCAAGCTCTTATTCCGCGAGATGTCCCTGAGACTGAGAATCATTGGCAAGCTATTTAGATTTTGAACATCACTTTCCCCTAGGGAAATGTAAAGAAGTTGGAAAAAAAGTTAGAAAAAGAAACCCCGTGTTTTTTCACTAAACAACGTCAGTCGAAAAGATGCAGTTGAATTTTATTTCATATCATATTATAAGTTCAGGAGATTTAGTTGAATTCACAGTGTTCTGATAAATAGTTTCTAAGCCTTATTTAATTATCATATTTTAACCAAAATGATGCATTCACTATATTTTGCTCTTGAATATATTCAGGAGCTGATGGAGGCATTCAAAGCGTTTGACACAGACTCAAACGGGTTCATTTCTGCCCAAGAGGTGTCATATATTCCCAATATTTGAATCCACAACGTGATTACTAGAGAACTCTGAAGTTACTCATCGAATGACAATTACCTTGTATCAGACTCTTGTCGAATCTTAAAACAGAGTCTATATAATACTGCTTTTCTTTTTCTGCATTTGCAGCTCCGCCAGGTGATGGAAAGTCAGGGACACAAATTGACGGACAAGGAGATCGACGAGATGATGGCAGTAGCAGACACGGACGGAGATGGACAAGTGAACTATCAGGAGTTTGTGCGGGTGATGTTGAAGTGGTGATGTTGAAGTAATACTTGTTAGAGTATTTACCTCGTTTGCTCATTTATCTTTCTCAAAGACTTTTAGGGAACTTGGAGGCTATATAAAGCCACCAAATTCTTGTTCTATTTGGGTGAACTGTTTTGAATTAACTAATCCTTGGGTGAACTGTTTTGAATTAACTAATCCAGTTTTTTGTTTACGCCTTTGTTCTTTGCCTGTTCTTACTTGTTTCTTGCTCATATCGATACCATAATAAAACTTTATATGGTATCAGAGCATTTCAATCTCTAGAGCCTGTGTTGTTTTTCTTGTTTTTCACATATCTTTGCAAAACAAAAAACCATGTCTTTCAACAAAGGCCCTCCTGTTTTGGATGGAAGTGGTATGGAGCGCCTGATTTGCTTCCTAAGGATGGTGATCTGGAGGATGAGGATGAATCTTCAGGTAGTATGAAATTTATGCATACTATAACTTGTATCTTTTTCGTTACTGCTTAGTATTTGTGATCGATTTTATTAACTTTTTACCTTGATGGCTATTAGAGATTGAAGAAATACGCGATGCTTGGTAGGTGGCAGCCTAACGACGTTACATAACACTTATCCGTTGCCTAACGGCGTCACAAGCGTGCCACGCGAACCTACCTTTTGGACTCTACTCGTAGGGGCCCACGGGTTATGGCGAATAGATTTGCTAGTAAGGACTCTACTCCGTACGTATGAGTCTGTTTATTCAAGTTATGTCAAGTGTTTATTATCTTCTAGTTCCCTCGTTTGTCTAACTTACCACCAGTTTTTCTGTTTTGTTCAACCCCAATTTCAAAGATTTCATTCTTTTTCATTTTCTTTAGAGCGATATCGAATCTCTTGTTGTGTATGTGTGGGATCACTCAGATTCTTCTTTCTTTTATTCATGATAGAGATTAATAGTAATCATGATAAAAAAAAAAGAAGAAAACCTTTGTGGCAGCAATTTCATGACTGGTTATCTACCAAGGCATGAAGGCAATGCCAAAACCAAGATGCCCCTCATGGCCATCTCAAGACGAAAATCCTGGTCAAAGGCTTGAAGCTAAACTTGTAGCAGCTGAGCAGAAGAGGTGATCATCTAGTCCCAGCATTTATTAAAATTATAACTGGCTGCATTTACTAAATTATTATTCGCATAGTTTATAATAGGATGAATTGTCAAATCTATCATGTTCTTTACAATTTTTAGCAAATGTATCACGTACTTATATATATATATTTTTATAACAAAACTACTTTGAAAAACAAGACCTTGAGGCACTATTCAAAATGGTAACAAATTTATCATGCTGTAAATTTCTATCAAGAATCCAAATTGATGACGTGTCCGCATGCCAAATCATCCATTTTTCTTGTGTTGGTTACCACATTTGATATTTTGCCACATTATAGCCCTAATTAAATCATGACGCATTGGTTAACACATGTTTTCCCCCATTATAGCACGAATTAAATCAGTTGTCATGTTTTTTACTGTAAACCGTAATTCCTTCTCTTTGTTGTGTATGTGATATATTTGTTAAATTTGTAAGAAAATCATAGATTTTTCAACTAACCCTATTATATTTATATTACTATGAGATTTTCTCTAACATATTTGTTAACATGTCTAAGGAAGGAGAGCCTTGACGCAACGGTAAAGTTGCTACTATGTGACTTGGTGGTCACAAGTTCGAGTTACAAAAAGAGTCTCTTGTAATGTTGGATAAGGCTGCGTACACCTGATTGCCCTTTTACTTGTTAATATGTCTAATCATTCTGAATTCTCCTAGCTCAGGAATAGTCATTTTAGTATATATATTTAAAAAATCTGATGAGGTTTAGTAAAGTTTAAGCATTGGTTTATGATTTGGAGTCATTTATCTTTTTCTATTTGATGTCGAAAGTGAAGACTTGGTTTCTTCTTGGATTGAACAGGCCGAGCCTTTTAGCTAAAGCTCAAATGCGGTTGGCTAGATTGGATGAGCTACGACAAGCTGCTAAATGTGGTGTAAAGATGCGTTTTGAGAAGGAACGCGAAGAGCTTGGCACTATAGTTGAATCCCGAGTACAACAAGCTGAGGAGAACCGCATGCGCCTTCTTAAGGCCCATATGCAAAGAAAAGCAGGCATTCGTGAGAGAATTGCCAGATCTGTATCACAACGAATCATTGGAGAAAATAGATATAAGGAATGTGTAAAATAGATATAAGGAATGTGTGCGCTCTGCAATCTTCCAGAAGCGTGCTGCTGCTGAGAAAAAACGAATGGGATTGTTAGAAGCAGAAATTAAAAAGAAGAGCTCATGCTAGAGTAGTCCAAGCACGCAAAGTGGCTAAAATTGTGCACCACCGAAGAGAAACTGAAAGGAAAAGAATGAAAGAGCAATTAGAGAACAGGCTCCAAAAGGTTTCCTTATATTGTTATCTTACTGTATTAATTTGCATGCCAATCATTTTGGGCTTCACAGTTAGCTGTAGTTAACTGTCAAGCATTTTTGTAGTAAAAATCAAATTCTTCCTTGTACTTTGATCCACTCATCATGTGATTATTGTTCAAGCTATTTCCTTTATGGTTTAATCACTGATATTTTCTCTGACTTAGGCAAGGAGACAAAGGGCAGAATATCTGAAACAAAGAGGTAATCCTCACATCTCTGCACGGGTCAATTTGATCAGACATGGAGAATTTCTTTCGAAAAAACTAGCTAGGTGATTTTTCTTTTTTGGTTATATATATGTGCATGTCTATATGCTTGAATCTTTTTGTTTCACATTGTTAATTGAATGTATAGGTGTTGGCGACGATTTGTGAGATCAAGGAGGACCACGTTGGCTTTGGCTAAAGCATATGATGCCTTGAAATTAAATGAAAAATCCATTAGTGTTATGCCATTTGAGCAAGTTGCTCTTTTGATTGAATCTAGCACAACACTTCAAACAGCAAAGGCTTTACTTGATCGGTTGGAGAGTCGATTTTCACTATTGCTGTCATCTGGCCCGTCAAGCATTGAGAACATTGATCATCTGCTTAAGCGGCTAGCATCTCCTAATAGAAAATTTCCGTCTAGCAGAGTGTCAAAACAAAGAGGTGCAGCAAGACGAGAGTCTGTCAAAGGACCTAAAAGTGACAGAAATATGTCCAGGTATCCAGTCAGAGTAGTGCTTTGTGCTTACATGATATTGGAACACCCCAATGCTGTTTTCAGCGGTCAAGGGGAGCGCGAAGTTGTCTTGAGGCAGTCAGCCATAAACTTCATCCGAGAATTAGGCGAAGTTATGTGGCCTAGAAGAAGGAAAAGATTCATAACATTACCCGACTCAGAAGATGCGGGAGAGAGGAGAAGGGATACCGTCTCCATCCTTGTCGAAGAAGTTGAATTTCTCCTTCATCTCAGCAACCTCCTCCCTCGTCATCTTATGCGCCGCAATAATTTGCTCCTCCGTCAAATTCTCCATTGCCTTGCACAGGGCGCTGCAATTCTTGGTCCCTCGCGATTTCCTCTCGAGGAAGGCGGAGATCGCGATCGGTGTCGCGCTTTTTCCTCTGTTGTTTTTTTTAAAATTCTTAACACCTGCTATTTAAATCTGCTCTAACCCTGGATCAACTTATTCTGCCCTGTATCTTGTTCTCCCTCGGCCGTCTCATCGATCGATGGAGATGGAAGGTATGCCCACGATCTACACGCGGTAGTCTTTTGTTTTTTCGATTCAAATGATTGAAGTTTCGATTTGTAGATTCAAATGATCATTTCCTTCAGGCGAATTATGAATTTGTTCGTCAAAAAGGATCCAACCTTAACGAGATGTTTAATGTTCTTAATTGTGCCAGACTTCGCTTGTGTATTTTTCATGTAATTGATAATTAATGTTTGAGCCGGTTCTGTATGGGATACTTTGAAATATTTAGAGTTACTGCATCGAAGCTGGATCTTTTTTATGATTGCCCTGTGAGATTCATGTTCTTTTTTTACGCGAATTAATTTGATGTGAAGATTTTCATATTTGTATGAACTTATTCGATGATTATGGAGACTAAGAAAATCTTGTATTCTATATATTGTAAAAGAAAATTTCTGATTTTAGATTTTCAGCAATTGGTGGGATTTTCTTTTCTTCCAAAAATTTGTGCTGGAAAGGAAGATGCTGGATTTGGTTTTTTATTTAATCTTATGAATTTAGTCTGTCTATATTTCAACTTATTTTCTTCCTCAAATGATTTCGCCCAGCTTAATAGCGGATTTTTCATTTGTGTAATGCGACTAATTGCTGCAGACCAGAGTGCTTGAAAGCTATTGCGGTCGACTAAACTACTTTATTCTGATTTATGGAAAACCTTCCCGTTGAACTCATTGGTATTATACTAACTCATCTTGGAACTGCTAGAGATGTTGTCGTTGCATCTTCAACTTGCAAACAATGGAGAGAAGCCTTTAAGAAGCATCTTCATATTGCTACTATCCAGCTAGAGGTCATTAGGACACGGATCATATTCCAAACGGAGGGATTGCAGTGTCTTTCAATTCATGTGGGCAGTGCTCATGAGTTTTGCAGCTGCGTCAATCATTGCTTGGATCATGCACACCAAAGAAACATTGCCGAGTTTATCCTACAATGTGTGTACCACTCCAGACGTGAATGTTCTAGAGAAATGCAGTCACCAGAGATTTATTTGTCTTAAATCCCTCTCTTTGAGACATGTTGGTATTTTCGGCTTGGATCTAAGTTTATTCTTAGCTGCCTGTCCGAGAATAGAGTCCTTGACTCTTGATGCCATAGAAATTCTCACTTCAGATTCTCAATCTTTAATTGAGCTGACTAGTTCTACCTTGAAGTGCATATTTGTACAGTCAGTAGTTGTGGACAAGATAATTTTGATGACAGATAATATTGAGAGTTTGCACGTAAGTGACTTGAACCTTAAATCTCTTGAGCTAATTGGCAAAAATACTCTTAAGCATTTGAAGATCAAACATGTCAAGGTCCCTCATTTGGATATCGGTGAGAACGTGGACCATTTGATGGATGTCGATGTGAGTGATGTCAAGATAGTGGTGCCTAAATTTTACCAAATGCTCTCCAAAGCATCTAAACTGAGAAGCTTGAGGCTTTGGGAAGTATCGTTTGCAGATGAGGACCAGGTCATTGATCTTGAATGTATTACTGGTTTATTTTTAGAACTTAAACATCTAGCATTAAGCTATGAAATTGTAGATAGGCGGAACCGTATTGAGCTGCAAGACTTCTTGGCACTGGAGAATGTTGATGTATTAGAACTGGGATGGATTGTTCTAAGCGAGAACTTTGGGCATTGGGTTTTTGGGATGATTAAAAGATGCCCAAAACTGAAGAAGTTAGTCATACACAATGCAATTCGGAAGAAGAAAATACAAGGACAGCATCAAATGGATACCATTATTTTAGCAATTTATGTTGCTCTCAGGATAAGATGCAAGCACGTTATTGAACTGCGATTTGTAAACGATGATTAGCTACAAGTGAATAAGACATTGCTCTCATGAAATTCTTGCTGGTGTATTAGATGGAAGGCACAAAAAAACATCATTTTGTATGCTCATTTCTCCTCTCTCTTGGACATAAAATATAAAAACATCAGTTGAGTTTAGCTGAATGCAAGCCACTTTTTCATTCCTTAAATAATCTTTTTTCCATCTTGATTCCTATTTTCTCCTGGCATTCTTCGCTTGAATTTTGATTGCAAGATTCCATATGAATAATTTGGTAATATTATTATAGAATAGTTTCTTCTGAAAATGCACTCTGGACTTGGTGTTATGGATGTCATTTGATTAGATGTGCATTGGAAGGTGAGTATTTGGTTAAAATCGAATTAAACTGAACTAAATTAATCAAAATTGAATCGTACTGAATTTTTTTAAACAAACTGAACCAATCAAATTTCCATATAAAAATCGAATAAACAAACTAAAATACCGATTAATTTAATTTTTGATTGAATTAATCGAAATAATCTAATTTTTTTAAATATTATGAAAAATTTACCAATTAATTAAGAATTTATAAATTTACTTACTTATAAATTTATAAATTATTTTTTTATTTTTATTAATTCAGTTTTTTTAATTAAATAAAAAATTTTAAAATTAAAATCGAACCGAATTAACTGATTTTTTAGAAAAAAATAACATAGATTCACAAATAACCGAATTAAAATTTTAAATTCTATCAATTTATTCGATTTAATCAAATTTTTATTCACCCCGTATACTCTATTTTAAATTCCCGCTGGAGTGAGAAAGATGAAATCAAGGAGGCGGCAAGAAGAAGAGTGCAAAGTAGTGGTCGAATCGTCTGTCCTCTGTCTCTCCCGCTTCTACCTTAAATGTAACCCTAGGTTGTTGGCGATGTATTTTCTCGTGGTATTTCTTTGTGAGTTGGAAGATTGGATCATAGATCCCTGCTGTTTTTTTGCCGCCTCGATTTCGTTTCCGACCCCACTGTAACCCACACCATGCGGACCAATCAACAAAGACTCATCTTTCCTATATATATATATTTTAAATTAAATAAAGTCTTTGTGACCACAGTTTTTTATTATTAAAATAGATTATTTTTTTAATTCAATTAATCATAAAATATTACAATCTTTATATAAAAAATTATTTGATATGAAAAAGTGCTCAATGAAATATCTAAATAATGTGGCAAGGTATGCAATAGATATTTAAATGGATGAAAAATTTAAGATATTAATCGTTGAGCGAAAAGTTACTTACATTTTTAAATTTATCTCATGGATGAATTAGAAAAAAAGATCGTCCGTATTCAATACGGAATTAATTAAGCCGCATATATGGATTTTAAAAAATATAAGTTAAATTGCTTTGTCATTTTTTTAATCTCGAAAGGTGTGAGGCTCGTATATGTTGGGATTGATTATGTTGTTAGAGGGGATGAATGATGATTTGTTTCATTTTTCAATTATTGATCATGTGCTTATTTACAAGAAGTTAATATGTAGTGAAAAATACAAATAACAAACACAATATAGAACAAGTACAACATTTTGATTTTTACATTATTTGAAATCCTCAATTCCTAATCTTGGACTTAAAGATATCATCATTATAATTTCATCTTTGTAAAGATATTTCGAAGGTGGAGAAATCTCTTATAATCCTATTTTGTATATAAGTAACACAAACAAATATAAATATATAATAAAGAATAAGAAAAATATAAATGAAAATACTTTACAATGCTGAATCACTTTGAGTTTATTTAGTTGCTTTAGATTGTCTATTGAAGGTCTGAAATGCAACAACACTTCTCTTTCAAAGTCTTTAAGAATCGACATCTGAAATCTTCTACTAAATCCTCTTTTAAAGGGTTGTTATCGTGATTGAAAACCATTTAACAATCTATTATTTGTCTTCATTAGTTGATTGTTCTTCTAGAATTCGATCATTGCACCTATAAAATAACTCTTCTAACTCAACATGGACTACAACAGTCGATTGTTAGTCTGTTATTCTTCATCAATTGTCTGTTGCTGCATCAGTCGAGTGCTGTAATCGAATTCACAAATTTTTGTTCGTTGCAATAGTGTCATTAGTCAATTGCTCATACTTAATAGTCGTTTGATATGTTCATCGGCTGATTGCTAGTTCATAGCAGTTGACTAATATCTATATTTTAGCCTTATCAAGGTTAAATTCTCATTCTGCGTAGTATTTGTTGACCTCAATTTATTATGACTTCTTTTGCCTAGTATTTAATCAATCTCGATCTGGTAAGACTTCACCATTGTTTAGCATCCGGTCACCTTTAATCTATCAGGACTTTCTTTCTCAGGTGTAAAATCTAATTAATCTTGACTTGCATGACTTCTCCAATGCTAAATATTCGATCTTCCTTAATCTACTTGAATTTTCTTCATTGTCAAGTATCTAATCAATCTGATGCACTTGGACATTAGGTCTCATGTTAAGTGTTTGATCAACCTAGTCCACTTAGATTTCACGTCTCATGCTAAGTGTCTGGTCTTCCATAAACCACTTTGACTTTGTCTTTATCAACTTCAAATTGAACTTTCAACCATCAAGTGTTTGGACCTTCATGGCTCACTTAAACTTTGGACTCGTTAACTCCCTGTTGAGTTTTTAATCATCAAGTATCCAATTAATCGTAATCAATTTCATCATCAAGTATCCAATCAACCTTAACTTATTTATTTTTTCACTTAACTATGCACATCCAAATCAATCTTGATCAACTTTAATCCAAAATCAATTACACTAATAATCTTCAATTCAACAATTTTTTCTATTTTTTTGACATCTCACTCTCATCAATAAATATATTAATTAAATATTAAAATTAACTAAAGTTAAATCTAACTCGATCGATCTTAACTTAAAAAACGATTGCACCAATAATATATTTATGATTTTGATCTTCATGCTCCAATTGCTAGGCGACAAGAAGCACTACGTCGCTGTCGTTACAAGATGCTCTTGGAGAAGCTAAACTATTTTTCCTCATCATCTATCTCTACATCGAAAAAATTAGGATTAAAATTAGGATTAGATCCACAATGTTGGACCATCCCAACTTAAGTTAGGATATACTTTTCTATAAAAAGTAGAATCTGTCACTCCAGTAGCTCTACACGGTCGACCCCACCACTATATGTGAGGAGGTAAATCGAGAAAGCTGCAGTTGACCACGACGGAGGAGGGTATTGCTCGACTTCGTCAAGATTCGAATATTTGCCTTTTTCTACAATTTTACTCCGTCGTAATCAACTCAGCTATGCCTCGGGGGCTAACCTAGGATATACTAAATTTACACTAGATGGAGGAAAAATTAATTCAGATCAAGGATGAGGTATTAGTCGATGTTATATTAGATATCCCAACTACATGCATGAAGATGAAGAAGAAAAACAAAAATTCTTTTTAAAAAGAACTAATTACCAAAATAAAAAATATCAAAGAGATCCTTAAGGTTATTATATTATAGAATTGTAGACGAGTTATCAAATTTTAGTAGTCCTAGATTAACACTCCTAAAGGCACACACCTCTCATTTGGTTCGATATAAATTAATCACGTTGTCCTAAAACTCTCAATATGGAACAAACCTTTCATTCATATTCGAGTCATTTTCATTGTTTATTCACTTTCAATGCCAGTCCAATTTTCCAATTAACTTGGAGCTAATTTTAAGTAATTTTTAAATTCATTTTGATACGATGCTCCACGTGGTTAAGTCAAAGTCAAGAGTCAAAACTAATGGAAAGTAAAAGGATACTTAAAATCATGATCGGGCAAGGTCAGTCGTCGCGATGCCTCTCCTACGCTTCTTGATGCCCGACTTTGACTCCTACACATTTCAATGTCTGACTCCTATGCCTCTCGCCACCCGACTATGACTCCTATGTTGGTCAGCACCCGACTCTAACTCCTATGTCTCTCGATGCTCGACTCCGATCCCTCCACCTCTCGGGGCCCGACTTCAACAAAGAGGGTCAGACCGATGGAGAACAGTGGGAGCGTGGGGCAGTGTTAGTAGCGATGTACGCAAAAAACGTGTGCCATAAGGTAAGGAGGGACACATGTAATAGGACTGTGACACCCCCTTAACAGAGGAAAGAATTTTTGTCTCCGTCTCAGATAGAATTTCTGTCCACTTTCAAACTGGGGACATGAAATGGAGATGGAGACAGAATTTCTACTCATCTCCGCTTCCGGCACCGTTACGCCGCCGTCCGGTCACCGCCGACGGAGACCATTGTAAATACGTCCCTGTCTCTACTGTCTCTGTATTTCTGTATTTCTATCTCTGTATTTCTGTATTTCTTAAACCAAACGCAGCCTAAGGTAAGGAGGGCATGTAATGACGTGACACCTCCTTAACGGAAAAGTAAGGAAGGGAGAATTATGGATTCCGCCCCCTTTCCGTGAACAGAATAGTATAAAAAGAAGTCAGCTCTTGTGGGCACAGATATGTGTATATGACGACAACCACTTCTTTCTACTTTTCGTCTTCTTCTACCTCGAATCATGTATCAGAGCTAACTTCAACAACGGAGTGACTACGCTAAGATTTGCTTTAGCCTCATTCTCTCTTTGAATTTTGCAAAGGACTCGCGACGCTTGATGTTCATCCTTGAAGACCCTCAATCCGTCATCAGTCTTTACATTGATGGTTCTCTCCTCCTTGATCTCGAACAGGATTGCACTTTTTCTACTAGAAAAATATCAAAGCAAAAGTTCTTTGTTCATCAACTTTTACATCTTGAAACAGCTCCACATGGTGGGGCTTGAGATCCAATCTTACCTCTCTATACCTTTTCTAAAAGCAAATCGTAAAGAAACAAAGAACTTGATGTGGGTGCACATGCCTGCTCAATCATTAACCAGTAGTGTAACACATGTATTATATATCGGCACGACGAGTGAGGATTCTTGAGGGAGGCCGATAGAAGAGAATCGATCGCTACAAATAAATAGTTGGAAGGAGTGAGATTGGACCAACTCAAATCACCGTTAGCTTAGCTTAGTGTTCAAGGAGACCATGCATAGCCTAAGGTAGGCCGTCTCAATCGAGATACAGGCTCTAACCACATCGGCTAAACTTGCAAACTCAACCTTTGCGACTGCCCGGCCAGACGAGCTTTGGGCGTGTTGGCTCCATAGCAAACTATGCAAAAATGCCTATCAACAAGCCAAGGCATCTCGACAAGATAGCAAATTAATCAATAAACTATGTTTCAGATTTATAAGAGGTAAAGATTCGTCTATCTCTGGATTAGTCGGGCAAACTTTGAACACATGAATTACTAAAAAAAAATTGAAAAAAAAAAGGCAATAAGTTAAAGCCTGAGAGTGAGATCAGGCTCCTCTTCTAGTTGCTGCTGCTGATGATCAAGTGAAGTCACCAAACTTGAATCCGCCGTCGGCCGGAAGCTCCCAGGCCAGCAGCAAAAATCCTCATCTTCCACGAGGCCTGGCCTGACGGGCTCCATCAGGCCCCTCCCGGCCATCCCGCTGCTCCCATCGCTCTCCTTCTTCCACTTCGCGTACGCTCCGCGGTGCGCCGAAGAGTGAGCTTGAATTCCCAGCGAGCGGATCGCGGAGCCGTAGAGGGGCAGCGACGCCATGCTCGCGCAGGCGTAGGGGAAGGCCTCCATCCGCACCGCGCGCTTCGCCAGCGACCGCTCCCTCTTGTGGGCGTTCTGGTGGCCTCCCAGCGCCTGGGAGCTGAAGAATTTGCGCTGGCAGTAGTTGCAGGAGAAGACTCTCTGCGACCTTGGCCCGCACGCCGCCGACTCTCCTCCTCCGCCGCCGCTGCTCTCGCTCGTACTCTGGACGGCCGCCGAGTCAGGGTTGCTGGCCGTGAGGGAGAGCTCGAGGCAGAAGGGACGAGGTGAAGAGGAGCAGCCATGGACGCCGCAGTGGCCGGAAGCCACTTGACTCCTCACTTCAAAGGCACCATCTGCCGATGCTTCTTGCTTGGAATTCCTCATGTATAGACACAGTTATCGACAAGTGCAGCAGGCAGCCTTCAAAGCACGAAAACTGAAAGAAATTGGCCTTGCGGCTCTGGTTCTCCAGCTTCTTATGGTGCAAAAAATGGAGAAGATAGAGTTGTGAGGTCACAGTGGACATCTTTAATTATGGAACTCATATGTATGGCTTTTTTACACTTTTACCTCAAAGTCAACCCCAAAATGACTCTAAGGGAAGGGCAAAGCAGCTTCATGTGCCCTTTCTTTCATTCTGTACGACTTAATTTGATGTATTCATCTAAAACAAGAAGATAATTAGTTTGTGGACTGGAGCTTTGAGAATATAAAGACATCTCTAGATGTGAGGATGCAGCAACTTGGGTGGTCACAGAGAGACAGATACTTGTTTACAAGGCAAGACAGACAGTGCCAGGATTAAAGTAGATTCTCAAACTTTTTTGTTTTCTTCTTCACTTTTTATTTGTTTATTTTGCTTTCGGCTTTGTTTAGTTGCTGTCTCATCAATCTGGTATATTCCTCATGTATATCTTCTCATATGTTCCCATTTGATTCTTTGGCAAGATTATGTTTGTCAATGGCTCAAGCCACTTGTAGCTGTCTGCACCTTTTTTTGATAAATATTTTTTCTCATCATTTAGTCAACGGAACGATAAGAAAAGAAGTGTGAAGAAATCGTAGAGGAGAGAAGACAGATTATGATAAAATCTGATGTAAAGACAGACAAAGAATGGAAAATTGAATTGTACCACTCTTTTGCATTTAGGGAATTTTTCCATCACAGATTTGATGCTAAATTCTTGTTAGTTCATGCTCCATTGTTATTATGCTCTAAAAATTGTAAGGGGGAAAAAACGACTCACAGTTTTTGCCAACATGAATAAAATTGCATCTGGGGGAAGAACCCATCTATTTTCCTGCTCTCAGCCACTTAAATAAGAAATTATTTATTGTAATTGAACAACAATTATAAATTACAAACCGAAGAATTGTTCTGTTCTGTTCATCCCAGCTCGTTAATTTTGACTTCGTATTCTTCTCTTGTCGATAAAACCTTTACGCGAACCGTGCCTCGTTGCCACTCGGAATTGCCCACCAAGATAAGCCTACTTGCATTGATTCGCTCGGCGTGTTTAAAAACCCTATCAAACAGGCAAAAAAGAGAGGGGAAATCAAGAGGAAAGTAAGGAGCAAGAAGTGTTTTCTAAACTGATCGACGAGGTGGGTTTTCTGTTGAACTGACAAAAGATGATCTGGAAGGAATTTGCTATACCAATCCCATGTTAACCTGCCGGATCGGGTCAGGTTTATAGAACACTGGTAGTAGATAGCTGGATAGCCTTGCTAACTTCTGAAACAAAGAATTACGGACTAACTAAATTGAACTAGAGTTCAAGAGGTACCATTTGAGGCGTCTATCCTCTACAAGATCAACGCTGCGGCCTTTTCTTCGAAGGGAGGAGGCAACCATCGAGGCCTGATCTTCGAGTTCCACATCTAATGGAAAGACTATGTCATCCACTTGGCGTGCCGGATCAGGTAGAAGCCCTTTTTCCTTCAGCAACTGTGATCAAACAGCAGAAACCAAAGAATAAGAAGTGGATAACCAAGAAGAAGCTAGTTTGAGGAAATTTTGACCAGTAACAATTTTTTCATAACAAATAAAGACTCTTGCTTGAAGTTTCTACATTTTCATTCTGGATGACTCGACTCGATAACAATAACAGATATGTTAGAATCTACTTACTTCAACTACAACAGCATCCCCAAATCCAAAACCACAAGCAGGAATATCCTCACTACCGAATGTGGATAGCAACCGATCGTATCTTCCACCGCCACAAATTGCTCGGAGCTTACCTTCTCGGTCAAATGCCTGATAAGATAAAAATCTAAACATATGAGGCAAGAACCAGGGCCTTCAAATTATTCTGTGGCATGTCATATAACATGTGACCAAAAACATGCAATTGAATTACTTTTTAGGTATATCAAAACTAAGAAAAGGTCAAAAATAATCACCAAAACAAAAAATATGTATGATAAAATTTTCCACTCAACAGTTTATCTAGGTGTCTCGTTCCCCTTTCCTGGCATCTGTAATTTTTTCCTTCTATCTGGTGATTTGCCATCATATAAATGTAACCAATATTGCCATTAAGGCATCTCTAAACATAAACCATTCATCTATGTGGCATTGGCCTTTCCCTAATCAACAGATTAGTTGAAAACCGAAGATGAGTTAGAATATTGGTTTAAATAAGCAGCTTACTTCTAGTGAAACCTGAAATGAATTTTAGTTCTTGTAAAGATTTTATTCGGTCACCTTAGGTGCCAAAATTTAGTTAGTATTATAGATGGTCGAATCCACAACCCAAGTTGATACCAAGTACAAAGTCATTCTACTACTATGAGAGGAAATCATGTCAATCAATTGGAATGGCAAGAATTACAAAAAAAATTGGCAATACATAAATAGAAAGAAACGAGTTGTTATCTTAACATTACCTCATTCATACTTAAATTTGAGCTGAAAACCCCAAAATCAAATACATCTAATTAAAGAAACCAAGGTCTGCAGGTTACAGCAAAACTAATCAACTAGTCTCAGCCCAGACTAGGCTTTCAATCATAGTGTATTGCAAGATGTTACTTAACCAAAGCAGATGTTCAAGGTGTAGCTGAGATCATTTCTTATATAAATAATTAAACTTTTTTGTCATATTACTGTAACATTCTTCAGACAAAGTAGACCAAAGCTGCTAAAAAATAAACAATAAGATAGCTATCAATATGCATAAATCATATTTTGACCAAACCATGGGCAATCTGATGTTAGACCTAAATTAGATGGCCATCTATCGGTATGTACCAATTCCAATGATTTTGGAAAACGGACCAGTTACTAACAAGAAAGAATAGTTTATTAGATGTCTGACCTCAAAGACTATTCCTGTGTAATAGGCAAGTCCACGGACTACAGATGCATCGAAACTAATCCACTGAGAATAGCCATAATGCTCAGCAAGTGAAAACAGTTTTTTCAAATCAGCAACAGCTTCACCATCAGATCCCAGAATCTCTACAATTAAACAATAAGAAAAATCATAAGAGATGGTCACTCCATTAGTTCATGCAACATGATATATGTTGGACCAGCATAAAACAACAGAAGTAGTAAACTTGAAAATTCTATAAAACAAACCTTCAAGTGTCTCCAATGATTTAAGGGAGAGTACTTCAACTATTCCTTTGACAGCTTCTGGTGTCACCCCAGCCAACATCAATTCCTTCTCAACCTCTTCTTTGGTAATTTTTCCCAACTGCACTATATGTGACAATGCTGAGCGTTATAAGAACAAATGATAAAATATATTGCAGTTGAAAACTAAGTTTAAAAGGCATTTAAGAACTCAACAAAGAATACATAACCAAAAAACACTTCAAGGAGATGAGTTTTGAATGTAATAAAATTAATATCAAAATATTGCTTGGCTGTGTGAAGAAACATATTTTCAAATAATTCCATGAGAGAGACATATAATAGCATACTGATGGAATTTAAATTAAGCTAGGCTAATTGGTGTACAAATCTCCTAGGACGTGCATCTGCGTTCTCAGTTTTATTAGAAAATTTGCACAAGATGGAAAACATAAGCAGCAAGAACCCTTTGCATCAAATCATGTGCACTCAATGAGTAGCATTCCCTTAAAATACTCTACTATTGTGCTTCATGTTTTTTTGAGGCAAATGCCATGAGTTTGTGGATGTCCACTGAAACCTATACAAATTAATATATAGCTACAATAAATAAATTAAAGCAGGTTAAGCACTTCTTCACAGCGAGCTGTGGAGCCAAAACCTTGGAGTGTGATGTGTGCCACAAGATACAATATTCCAATTCCTGAAAAGCTTAATATACTGTACTGAAAGGAATTTATACATACATCATGGAGACGATCAAAATCATATAGCTGATTGTAGACAACAATACTTCAAACAATTCAGCAATATAAGCAACCAAAGAATCTGAATGTATCAATGGTTAAATGATGCACATGGAAAAATTAGTTAGAAAATAGTAGCACCGTAGTAATTTGCACAATGGTAAGGGTCAAAGCAGTGTATTAAGGGTTGATGTATGTTGAATCAAATTAGTGTGTATAGAAAAACAAGTAGTTTTAAAAATCTTTTCAATTCCTCCCCTCCCCCTTTTCCCATTGATTCTCCTGGTAGTTCCTGTAAAACAATCCTTGTCTGGTTGATGAAACAGAGAATTGAGAATGTCAATACTTGCACAGTTTTAAATTATTATCTGAGCTGTGTCAGTTAATACACCTGTTTGTCATCTACTAAGAAACATACTTTGAAAGTTAACATTTTTTACATCTCATTTGCAAAGCTTCCATATGTCAAGATGAGATATATTTATATTTTTAGGGAATAATCAGGCAGTTGCCTGAAACATTCGAGGACCTGAGTAATTTTCTTACTGGTTCTGCTAGAAAATGAAAAATCTATCTTTTATTCCTTACCAACCTTTCTTGCATAACCTGAACGAAAACAATGTCTAACTAGAATCCTTAATCGACAGAAAAATCTTTGAAGCTGATGGAATTTTACATCTCATGGATGATAAACTTGCACAAAAAAGGCACTCTGAGGTAAATAATGTGCAGTCCAGAAACAAAAATGTTCACCCCAACATTAAATAGCAAAATAAAAATACTCATATCAGGAGGCAAACTAACTTTGTCGACAATCACACAAACTTCTGCAAACAAATTTTCTGGTATAGAATACATTTGCAGCACTGCCTGAAGGACCTGCAAGGTAAATAATCAATTTGTAACTTATTTGCAAACCATTGTACTGGACTAGTTTGCACTATAATATGTGTTCAAAAAAATATTTAAAAAATAATGAAAACAAAACTGCACAGACTGAGTTCTAGCTATGAGAGATACTAGACCAATCAAAATTGGCTAGGGAAATAGACCTATCAACATAGTTATAGCAACCTCTCATGAAATGCCAAAGGCCACTAGCCAGATTGTATAGTCTGTATAAGCTTGTAAGTTAAATATACAAATAGTAGGAACTAGAAGGTGATGAAACTTTATATTACAACTCACAACCTACATAGGCTTATAAGTAACTGAGGAGCCTAAATCTGCCTTCGGATGCAAAATCATCTTATAAAAACAGAAAAATGATTGTAGAAATATATACTAGGGGATTTTCACATGCTTTTCTTGCATCCAAGCTCACAAATATGGTGACAGACTTTTGATATCTTAGTCAAAATTGATACTTTCTTTAGTTTGCACCACTTAGTAACCCAGTTACTATAATTGTGCATGTTATTGGACTCAAATAACTGAGCATTTGTAATCTAAGAGTATATCAGCACTAATATTATCTGAGAAATGGCAATAGGTGCAACACCGTTAGCCACTACATTAAAAAATTTAAACTGCACCTACATTGAAATTTTAAGATGGTTACTTGTTCTCAAATAGATTTGATACAAAAAGGTCCTAATATTCTTTTTAAAAGAATGGCAGTATTTGTAACACTATTAGCCACTACATTAGAAAGATTAAAAGTCCACCTGCAATCAAATTTTAAGATGGCTATTTAAAGAGAACCTTGTCATGAAAATCGATATCAATCCTACTTGCCTTTTCTGTGACATACAAGATTAAAGATTGTCAATCATTTAAGATGTAATCTTACACTTCTTCCTTTGTTTACTTGAATCACTTCTACAAGCAAATATATGTAATGTGAAAAACTATTCTTGAGAGAATTGCAATTTTAGTAATCCTTCAGTAAAACCCTGATTTCACTCTGCAATGCACATGCTCGCATTATGTCCATGTCGATAAATATAAATGTGCCAAAATTTACGATCTCCCTTACCACTTTTGATACAATAAATAAGTCAAAGTTTTGCTTCTTCAATGATACAGAATCTAGGTAAGTCAAATGATAGCAAGAAGATGAAGGATTTGTTTGAAAATACCTTTCGGCTAGAGACTCTGATTCCCACATCAGACGATGTTATTCCAAGCCGTTCAAATAACAGAACAATAGCATGAATAAGTTCAGCCTCTGCCTATCACAAAGCAAGACAAGTTCATGATAATAAAAGTGATACAGAAGAAATCTTACAGTGACCACCCAGCAAAAGCTGAAACAAAATGCACGCTTTCTAATTCAAATTTTTTGTCCAATTCAAATAACTAGTGTTTGGCATCCTATTTGGGGCAGAAATTTAAGAAATTTTCAAAATCTACAATCAAAAGATTGCATGAAGATTTTGCTGTTCAGCAAAAGAAAATACTGTTAGGTCTTCCTTGACGCATGAAAATTTTCTAATTTTAATTTTCAGAAAAGGCCATTGAAATTAAAAAGAAAAGCGAAATAAATATTTATTGCACCATTAATCCCTAATAAATTCAAAGGCCTCAAAAAAATGCTACATATTTGTTTTCTCTTACATCTAGAAAAAATATAAATAAATGATTATCAGAACCAATGTAGGACCAAATAACAAAAAGCACATTGATGTAACTGAACCCTGAGATAGTATGTCATTGTATTATCCTAAAACATGCAAAATTAACTAAAAACAGTTGTCTAACTTGATAACATTAGCTTTGAAATTGTGCAAAACCTGCACATCATTGGGCAAGTAAATCATCACCACTCTTAACATTGATCAACTGCCAATCAGCACTGCAACCACCTCATCAACCACAGACATACTCACACAACCACACCATCGACCACAATAGGGCTTGATATGCTCTATGCTCCACTGCCCGTACCGTATGCCCATGGCCTTCCTACCCCAGCTGTCACTATACTGTCAGTCACAGGATTGCCCTCTGAATCACTTCCTTGTTGCCTCTCACAAGCATTAAACGCATCTCCAGCCACAAGTAGGATTAATCTGTCAAGTGCTTCATTGCTCTTGTTGGGCACACTCACCACAACAACCTATCATCTGAGCTCCCAACTAGGACGGATCAAAATCAGGAGAATGTATTTTACTATAGCTAAGCTCCCCATCATCTGAGCTTCATTCTCAGATAATATACCTTATTTTACTATAGCTTTCCTTTAAGGAAAAAAAAGTTGATAGAGGCCTTTTCTCCTTTTGAATCCTATACAATCTCTAGATCTGCACCAAGAGTGTTTGCAAATACAAACTACAAGATAATTGGAATTGGTACAAGGTTCATTCATGTTAAGACAGATACCTGAGTTTTGATAGATGATTGGATTTAACATATTTCTAGATTGATTAATTGAAAAAAAACTTTTTTAACTGGTAAAATACCCCCTGTTGAACGAGCACAATTTGTCAAAATCAAACTTTTAGGAACTGCCAAAAAGTTTTGGAACAGCTTCCAAGCCAATTATAACATGATAGTGGAAGAACTAATGATGATATAACTAGATATGAAACGAGAAATGACTGCACATATATTTCATCATACTTGATCAATTGTATAATAAATTCATAAACCTAGAACAACCACACTTAAGTCAGATAGGATATTAATTCGAATTTATAGTCTACATAGGTGTTGTGATGTTAAGGAAAAGCCTTAGTGGAGCATAACTTTAACACAAAGAAATGTTATAGTCGCACTTAGTGATTGTTCCCTTGAGAATAAAATTCATTACTTAAACCACAAGACTTGACCTTAGAAAAATGGCTTAATCTTAGAGGGATCATCTTAATGAATTGAATTAATCTTAGATGTCATATCCTTGGAAGAGACTCCTATTCACATAATCCTTTTATAGAGCAATCCATATGCCACTAATCATGGCTAGATTCATAAAATATAACTATTTATATTATTTGGAGAAACCAAGATAGGAAACTGAACAAAAATAAAAAATCAGAAACAAGAATGCATGGCATCCATTTCTTTGATAATTAACACGTCAACTGAAACTGTAATTTGTATGTACCTGTTCATAGTTATTCATGACTCTAAAGGTTGACAGCCTTGAGAGTTCGCTTTGTAACTATGCATTGCCTATGGTGAGATTTCTGGTAAGCTGATACAAGGGACACATATTGATCGTTGGAATGAAATTGTATTGGGCAATGATTATTATAAAGAATATGTTGATTCAACCTGTAGACTCAAAGGCAACCATACATCACATGTCTATTGATTCATTAGCACAGGCAATTCCAGAATAACTCCTTTAAAAGCATTTACATTCCTCGCGCCATCTTTTATTGTGAGAGAACAATTGATTTTAATGCTTATTTCTTTACCTCACCAATTTATTTAACCATTAATTTATTTCTCAAAAAAGAAGAATCAGGGAAGCCATCATCTTTATCGTTCATATTACCATGATTTCACACAATAAATTAAAGAAAAGTAGTGCATCATGTGCAATCAATGCACATATCTATAAATAATGTAATATGAAATTGGGCATACCCGCACTCTGGTTACACCAAAGATATCCATATTCCATTGATAATGCTCTCGACGTCTTCCCCTTGTCATTCGTTCATATCTCCAACATTGCCCGATCGTAAACCATTTTAATGGAAGAGAGACAGACTTTCTGAACAAAAAGACTCGTGAGGCATTAGGTCTGGTGAAAGATACTGCAAGTACTATAAACTACTAAAGCTGTGGATGATTGCAAAAACTTCATAAGCAAAGCAAAGTTCAAGAGGAGGGCATGCATGTGCAATGGGAAATTTGGATGTCTTCAAATGTCTTATGTAAAACATTACCCTTGCTTGATTACTAGCCGTGCAAGTGAGGGGGTGAGTTCAGGCCTCAAAACAACACGGCGGCCTCCTTTGTCCTCAAAATTATACAGCTGAAAATTGAAAAAGTTACGAGTCAAAATCATTCCATGTGAATATTTCAATAATATTTAACATGTAATAGAAAGTAATGCAAATCATGAACATATTCTGGGTTTTCTTTGATCCTGAAGAGTATTATATTTAAAATTAAAAATTAAATAATAATAATAATAATCTAAAACAACATATCACATTGGGCAAAAAAGGGAAGTAATATCAACTTTGTTGAATTAAACTAAGATTAGATTCTCTACCTTATGAGCATTGTATGCACACATAATAATTATTCCATCAGACATTACATATTTTGAGCTTGCACTTGAAAAAGTGGAAGATCTATTATCACAAAAAATTTTTAGCTTGCCAACACATATTGCATGAGCAAGCATATTTTATCAAAATGTATAACATAGTAAGTAATGAAATAAACAGCATCCTTTCTCACAAAATTATAACCTCATTCTCATTAAGTAAATCAAACAATACAAACCAAAAGAGGACCAAACAATACAAACCAAATGAGGACATATGCCCTGACTACCTGCTTGTTTGTTTGAGGTCTCCACAAGGATTTTTCAGGACAATGACCATATTTTAACACTTATATATCTATCTTTAATGTGTTCTCCTTTAGAAAGATGATTGTACATTTTGACCTTTCACTAAATCATTGTGTATGAGGATTTAACTTCAAATGTATTCGGCAATAAGAATCCATTGAGGCAAACACTAATCAGCCTTTATTTCAGTTCAAAATCAATTAATAGAATAGGTCCTTCAATTGGAGCTTAATTGTTACGACACAAGTATATCCACCACAATTAAGCGGAGCCTTCCTGTAGGAAGGATGAGGGAATATAAATTGATCTGTACTCTAAACTGAACTAAATAAAATAATTGGACACCAATTATCCTTGGCTTACTTAGCATGCCTTATAATTAATACTTCAATAGCCATGATATTGGATGTTTTGCCAATACAGCTAACCCAATATGAAGTTCGCATATAGTGTTTAAATTGATACACTAACATACCCTGCATATGCAGCTTAGTATCTAATCGTGAACAACTTTACCCATGAGTAACAAGCACCTAGAAGTACCACATATAATAAAAAGGGTCTAGTATGACACGGCAAAATACCATAAAGGACTTGAAATTAAACAATACTGTAACATCCTAGCAAACAAATCATGTAAGAAATCCACACCTACTCAGGGAAATATTGGAAACGAGAACTGCAACAGGGATAACACCTAAGTCGTGCATAATCATTAAACAACATCACAATTGGTAGATGTCAAAGTATAATTTAGCAAATCAATAATCATAAGGCTCCTAGAGATATGCCTTGCTTACAGTTATGAAGGAATAAGATTCATGTAATCAATCCCAAATAGTTGAAACCAACACGGGTTAGATGATAACAAATGACTATGTAATGTTCCTGTATGAAGTCTGGTGTTTTTGGAGGGAGGGATCAGGTAAATTTGTAAAGGATATAATTCAGCAAGACCAGATAATTAAATGCTATCTATTCTTCCTTTTCTCTGACCATTTTAGTTCTATAACCTACAGCAAAAGGTACAAAGTGAAGGGAAGAGGACAAAAGTTACAGTCTTTCTTGTTCATTCATCGAGATATAACCCTAAAAATTTAAAAATCACATCTTTAACTCCAAAAGAACGACCTCGCAACTCAAACTAATTATTACGTACTTGTTGGGTTATCTCTTCCCCAGCCTTCCTGATGAAAAGCGCCTCAGACTCAAGGACCGGGAAGTCAACCTCTTCAAAAGATAGAATCCGGGACACCTGATACAGGAACGCCATTAAGAACCGGTTCAAACACCTAGAGAACACAAACCGAAGTGATCAAAGTTACCTACCGGGACTTTACCTCTCTAAAGTGCTGGAAGAGCCAGTTGCGCAACCTCATGTCCTCCGGAGGGAAATCCCTCGTCCCTCTTGGCGGGTTCACATCGATGAGCTGCTGCTGCTGCTGCGCGATTTCCTCGGTCTCGTCTGAAAGAACACTGGTGAGACGAATAGAGCAAGAAACGTGAATGTGCGAACAAGGGACGGTTGATAAGAGTTCACCTCGGGACGCCGTCGAGGCGGATGAGGAGGAGGAGGAAGAGGACCGGGCGGAGACGGGGAAGGAGAAAGGCCGGAGAAAGGGAGGGGAGAAAGGTGTGCGGGAGAGGTGGAGGCCGGGGCGTAGGAGAAGGCGGTGGTAATGGAGGACGGGGAAGGCCGCCATGGCGAGACGGCGAATTCTTCACCTTCTCTGCGAGATGGATGGACAGGGATGCCTCCTTCCCGACAACCCTTTCCAATTATAAATGCCAATGGGCCCAATCGTTATCCAAATCTTGGGCCGATATCGGGCCTGTTTTGATGGGCCCAACGTGATAATTTCATTGCAGCAATTATACAAATTTCCATAAATTGTCCAATTTAATCTAGTCATAACTTTCCCCAAAAAAAAAAAAAACAGTATGGCATATTTTATGAAATAATAAATCGAATATGAATTTTCTTTTTCTTAAAATTTTTGTTGCCTTTTTTCCTCTTGCTACCCTACCCTAATTCCCTTCGCCTTTAACTTACCATACAATTATTAAGGTAAAAAAAATTATTTTTAGTTACTTAAATTTTAACTATTTCCAAATTTTAAATAAATTCAAAATATAAATCATTGATTAAGGATTTGATTTGTCGGCTTAAATTAAGTTGGCAACACAATTTTTCTTTGGCTTGAATCATTGTAATATGAGAATTTGGGATGTTCCATCTCCCACGCTTCCTCCTTTAAAGACAACTTGGCTTTCTTCGAAGAAGTTACACGGGGCTAAGTGGGAAACTGTTGCAAGGAGCCCATGGACAGGGGATTCAAAGATGGGTGCAACTGAGTCGGCCCTGATTGTGAAATTTTGCACGACTATAACTATTGACTCGAATGCACTTTGGCCAAGAGTGTTGAAAGGGAACTATGACCAAACTGATCCTACAGTAATTTTCCACAAACCATTACAATAAATCGAAAAATACAAATAGCATGTCACTCCACGGTTAGCATTCCAAGATGGTCTTCTCATTAGATTTTTCTTGGGCGTTAACCACCATTGGGAGAGTTCGTTACTGCCCAGTTCTACAAACGGATTCTAAGTCTGTCCACCTAAACAGGAGAACATGTTTCGACTCTAGTACAGTTCATCTAATCTCTCATTCGCACCCATTGTAAATAGGGGATTAAGGTAGTCGATTTCCAATCCTAAGCGTGTGATTTGACAATTCACTTGGACCCCGGCCGACCGGACGGATGATCATTTCAAGTCTTAAGATTTATAACCTAACTGGTTGAAATTGTTCAGTGGTAGAATTTGAATTGCTATTCAATCCTAGCACCAACTAAAGTCTGAGCACATATAGAACATGACCTATCAAATTTAGTGCAATTCAAGATGCCGGTTCTCACAAAAGTCTAGGCAGGAAACTAAAGCCATTATCTTTACTAGAAGATTGGAGAAAACTGAGACATTTGTAGTAACAACTCAATGCAATGCATGGAAAATATTGCAGTCCTTTAGCCTACTACCAGGTCCATGAACATGCGCTGTTGGGGGAGGATTAGAAACATATACATGCAAAATTTTGGAGAATAATCTAAAGTTCGTGAAGTACTTGGAGGAAGTATCGGTACCTGCTCTGACTTCAGTATTCGCCCTTCGAGCGTGGCAAAAGTTGAACCAGTTGATTCAAGCTCATAATCAACCATGTTCACTGAAAACTTTAAAATTCTCGGTGCGAACCAAAGAGGAAGCAAGAACAAAAATTTAGTCAGCATGTTGTTTCCTGGAACGGCGAAGGTTGATGTACCAAGTGGCTAGACGGCGGAGGCTCAATCCAACCATAATCTTCCAGATGGCCAGCATTATATAGGTAAGACTTGACCAGAAAAGCATCCACAGTAATCTCCAAGAGAGTGGTTCGTAAGGGAGAAGTTTTGCATATACTGGGGTTAGTACTCTGATAACCTAAACAAAGATAAATATTTTACTGAGCTGAATCATGATGGTCATTAGTTGCCACATGAAAACTACTGCTTATAACCTACCACGCAGGCTGGTGCAAGAGGTATGAAAGTAAGATCCTTTCTCTGCTCATCAGATTTCTCGTTCAGAGTCTGTCGAAGGAAATTACAAGTTACAATCTAGAAAAGGTAGGTACCTTCCATCAAATGCAGGAGTAAAGTAAAACCTAAGCCCAAGGTATGAAACTACAAAATATTGAACCCCCAAAAGTGAACAAAAAGATCATTGCACGGTAGAATGAGAAAATAAAAAACAATCATGTGGCCATTAAACCTTAATATAGTCCTTAATTTTTCTAGTCAATTGATAGACGATGCACTTGTTCTATGACATTTCGATGCCTGTATCCCAGCTCTTATACTGTGATATTGCAACTTCAGACCAAGATCAGAGACCAATGTATTTGTCAACTTTTGATTTATTATTCTCAAATCAACTTTGCAACCATCATTTATTGTCAAAAATATCTGTCAGGTCATCATCAGCATATGCTTTCCTGTGGTTACATATTTGTCTACCAAACAACAGAACTTTCGCAAACTAGTCTCAGTGCCAGATAAAAAAAACCCCTTGTTATACCATGCGCAACAAAAATTCTTTGGAGATTTGTAAAGTAAATCAATTAAAAAATCAGCAGCAAGCCAACATATCAAACATGGACAGATGGAAATTGTTATCATGCATGTATCTTCTGTCCTGTTGTGTTTGCTCATGCATTATGGTTGTAGCATTATATTGTGTCTATAGCCTGTGTTCATTTTTGACTACTACTTTGTTTGGCTTCATGTTTTATGAAATCTCGTGTAAAATAATTAACACATTCATGTATTTGTTTTGCCTCCCAGTACTATATCATCCACCCAACCTTTCCATGAGAAAACCAAAAATCAAAGGACTGAAAAACCACGTTAAGCTAAACAAAAATCAAAATGTTATATAAAAGATTTTGAGCCAAAATCTACCTGCTTACAAAGATCTTCCAAAAACTCTGAGTATGCAATGGGCTTTATCTCATTGAATTTTGCCAGGAAAGAATGCTTGATTGCATCAACAAACACTTCGCACATGAAGACCAACAGAACATTCTAGATCATAATGAACAAGCATTAGAAGATTGCAGAAGGAATTAGGGATTCACATCATGAACTCCTCTTTATAAGGAATCATGTTTGTCAATGGAAGAAGCAACTTACACTGAAAAAGCTTTCAAACCAGGATCCCTCAGCCTCCAAAATGTTCTGAGCCAACACAAACAGCACAAAAGCTGTGATGTGAAATCTCTCCACTATGTCTGTTCACCAATGTTTGAAGCCCAACAAGGTAACGGAAATTAGTGCAACTTCCCTTGCTGCTTATCCACAATTTAGCAGAAGATGGAAAAATAAAATTGACCCAGGTTTCACTATGAAAACAAAAGTCATAACAAAAGTAAAGGACTTTTTTATATTGCACTTGCACCAACATGTGTAAGTTTATGATACAATCAAGCAAAAAGAGGTGCATAATGCAAGCAAAAAGAGTATGGAATGGTTGATTGGTACTTTAACCAACTGCTGATTACAAACAATGGAAATGAAGCACAGAAAAAATGTGTATTAATAGTATTATCTGGTAGGTATTAAAAAGTGGAAAGAAATTGAGTCAACAAAAAAGATTGAGCTAGTCTAAAGGATATCGAATTTACTGCATCCTAAAGAAAACTATCAACCATACATTAGACAAGAACACTGAAAATGGACTACAGACTTCAGGGAAACACAACTCTTAGCAAATTTGTGAAGGCATTCTTATTGCCAAGAAAGCTATAAATGTTGGCCTACAAATAGGTGAAGATTAATCAATCATGAGATAAAAATTAAATTCAAATGTATTTCCTGTTATGATTTTCCATCTTTTGACTCAAGATGATCATCAGTACTGTATTATCAACAAGGCCAATCCTTTTCTGTGTTTGCTTAAAAATCATATTTTATCCAGAAGAGGATCTTCATGGGGAAAAAAAAGTTCAAATGCAGTAAGGTTGTAGCATTTTACTGCTTCACTTCACAATCTCTAACTTTCATCAAGTATTGACTCTTTTGATTTCGGACAATGATAAATAGATTGATATTAACATATAGAAAAGTCAATGGCCAACAATTCCTTTTAAACATAGGAAGCAAAAAATACAAAATTCTACATGAGTGCATCACTTTTTACTTAATAGTTTGTAAATACTTAATTTACAATTTACATGTGAGCTTTCATTTTTGTAATTTGGAATGCAGTACAAGATTGCTCAGTTATTTGGTTAGAAGGTAGAACTAGAATTCTTGAAAGAAGAGAAGTTACTTAGAGTAAGATCATAGTTCCAGCTGGAAGATAAATTATATAGCATAACAGAGAATCAATAATGTGCTAATGACATGATGTCTTATCCTCATGAGCTGGGATGAACTTCAGGCCAAGCTAATATAAGTCAGTTTGTCTTCAGGTAACATTGACCTAGTGTTGATACCAGATCATATGAGAAGTGTATGCTAAAATTTTTACAATAGCCATATTAAATGTTTTGGGAACAATATAACGCCTGCAGATTCTGATATCTGTTCAACGACAAGACTTATAACAAAAAATATATAAGGGGCAGACACGAAGCTCCCGCCATGCGGGGTCCGGGGAAAGGATCCATTGTACGCAGCCTTATCTTGCCTTTGGCAAGAAGGATTTGAACCCGTGATAGGTCACATGGCAGCAACCTTACCGTTGCGCCAAATTATAACAAAAAATATATGCATACCATAATTCTACTGATGGTCTCAGATTATGCTGGATGAATTTTTAATGAAGATCCTACTTTGTGTAACATTGGTTTCCTCTACCTACTCTTACATACTAGCATAATTTCTTTCATTTTGGATAAAATCAGAGATGTGTATCAGCACTCTCATGTAACAATCATTACCTCCCTATAAAATAGAGGAACAAGATCAAAATAATTTGTCAAAGAGCAAGCATGAACATCTAAAAGCGAATAAAACTGAATTCTGCAGTCCTCAGCAAATCAAGACACTCTAGGAAGTATGAAAAAAATGCTTACCATAGTATACCAAACTATGAATATTTTGTTTGCTGACTCGTTTGAATACATTACTTTTGATCTCGGCAAAATTATTTGACACCAGTAGAGCCAGGACAGCATTATTGTGAGCAATAATGCAAGTTGATAATGTAATAGCCTGAGCTAACAGTACAAAAGAATGAACAAGTATGGATAGTTAAGAAACAACAAAAAAAGCGCATCTTAGGACAAATTAGAAAGAGACAAAACAAAGCCACTAGAGATGAAAGGATATCAAAAGCAATGACAGCAATTGCTTCATCAAAAATGAATCTAATCAGTGCAAATATCATATCATCATCAGAGCAGGTTGAAAGTCCTTCTGCAGAGTCAAAGAGAACTTGCAAAACATCTTCACCAAATGATTGACAAAGTTTGTCAAATATCTGGAACAAATTTCAGAAGATAGCATCATTATTCAAAGAACAAACTAACATATTCCTCAGCTGCAGCTGCTCACCTCTAATACATTGTAAACGACATACAGTTTAATTGTTCCTTGTCCTCGTATGAAGTGATATATTAGGCTAATATCTGTTTCACAAAAAAGAAAACAGGTTGTTTCACAGTAAACATGAGAAAATTGTTGTGAAAATGTAGAATAGTTGGATGTGGAAAGGCAAGCATGTACCTGCTAATTGTAGAGAATAAACTCCTAAAACTAACACAAAAAAACATCCAAAATCTGACAATTCAGCAGCACTAAGCCTCCAAAACTGCCTGCCAGAAAGAATTTGTGTCAACAAGTACAGTTCTACCAAGCTGTTCAGCATTCATAAATGACAAAAACTATTTCCCAAATCATTCAACGTCCTCTAGGTTGGTTTATGTTGACAGCCCAAGCACCCAAAATATTTACCTCCTGGCTAGACAATTCATAAGTGAAAATGAAAGAGCCAATTGTCATTGACAAATATAGGATACCTATGCAACAATCAACTAAATCTAGAAGTTTTCATAAAAGAGTTCAACATTGGATGCAAGGTTTAAAATCTCGAATTATGCCGGAGTTTCAGTCTGACTGGAACGACACTATTTTGATATCATACTGACATTCTAATGGATGGTGTTGATGGCGAATCAGAGGTGGAAAGAAGAAGAGATGAAAAAGGACTTAAATTCAAATTTTGTTTTTCACTTGGAATGGTACAATTTTAACATTATCTTGTATGGAGACAAACTAAAATAAATAACAATATCTCAATTCATCTTGACCTACCAAGAGGTATCTAGAGTTGGCATGAAACAATACACACAGATATGATTGACACAAAGACATATGAGACATCGTCTGTGTTGAATGGTATTAAGTTTCGGTAATTTATTAGAATTATATTTCGACTATTTTGACCGGCATGGTACGACATTTTAAACCATGGTTATATGTATTAGCAAAGTAAAAGAACAAGAGCCATAGCCATGCATTTCCATTGTCTTGTTAGCATTTCCCAAGATAACATGTGTAATTGTGTTCAAACAGCTAAACAGGAATGTAATCACAACTTGGAATTCACAAAAAAAAGTTGATCCTAAAGCTAGAGGGAAGTTATTCAAAAGACTAAGACTCACCTGGTCTTTAGTACCCTCCACAGTGCCATAGCAATTCTTGCAGGCATTATTGTCAGCAACGACAAAAATGACTCCAGACAGACAAAGAAGCCTGCAATAATAAGCTGCATATGTGATCAACATCAGACGCATTACACCAAATATGCAGATAGTGTAGCCAATATTAATATTTTAAGATGCTTGTGCCGATTGCCAAAAGCTAATTCTTAACTTGTTAAATTTCATCATGGGAAATAAAGAGCATCTGCAAGATATGCAGATGATTAACCAGCCTGTATGGACATATATCCTTGACTAATTAAAATGTTTGTTTCCATCAATCTTAAGCTACTTTTCAAAAAGATACAACTAGCACACAAACCTAAATGTTCTTTCTCACCCACATGATAACAGGTAAATAATAATTGTTAATCAAAATTAATAGTAAAACCTGAAATCCTTTTGAAGCAAAAAAAAAAAAAGTAAAATATGTTCATTGTGTTAACCAGAGGAAAACTAGCCTAGTCCATGTCATCTTAGGTTTGATTGTGAGCTAAAACTTTAAATACAAATCCTGCTCAAGTGAAGCCAGTTTTTTCTGGCAACTGCATAGATCTTGGAGACTAATAATTATAACAGAGCTGTTTTAGATACAAGCATAACTTCAAAAATCATGTTCATCTTCATAGGCTTGGATTTTGGATTTACCCTTTCGCATCTCCATGGCACATGAAACATAGTATTATAAACCCCCTGTCTTTTCTTCTCATTGCCAGCAGAGATTGTTCCTCTAAGGGAACTACCACGATAAATCTCTCCTATGAAGTACTTACAAGGTGATTTGTTGACGAAGGAGGCTTCTGCCAAGATCAATGTGAACAAGAGAACATATTATATTGAGACATAAATTTGATAAAATATGCAAAATGATGAGAAATTCTGGTTTCAAGCTATAAAATACTACTAAAAGATCATAATGGCATTTGAACAGTCTTACAAAATTTAGTCTAGCAAGTTCATTGAATTAATATTTCAAATATAGAAACTATCATATATGGCAACATTCAGCACACACAGTTCATAACTCTTACATGATTTGAGAAATGGGGTTGTAGATAATATATGGGGCTTCATTTCTAACTTAGCTTTTACCTTCCAGATTCACATCAATTACCTTTTGATGAACCGTAAACACAATAAATTTTCATAATCCAACCCCAAATGTACATTTCAAGAGGTTCAACCTCATTCCTGACTCGTGAAAACTGCTCTTAAATCCTCCATATCACCTCCTCTGGTTTTACGTTTTACCATGTCAGTTATATATACCATTGTGTTTCACCCAACCCCAAGCCTCCAAACAATATATTGACTAATATTTGGTAAGTACATCTGTATTTTTCAAACCAAAACACATGACTTTGTAGCAATTAAGTACTTTTTTAAATCCAGAAGGAAGTGTTAGGCCCATCCTCCACGGTCATGCATGCAAACTTGGTTATCCAGAAAAGTCATCCAAAAAACTTAACACCTCATAACCAGTCATGTTGTCCACCATCCAGTCAATCTGGGAGGAGAAGAAAAAATCTTTAGAGGATGCCTTATTCAAATCTATGAAGTTCATATATATATACACCACTTTCTTATAGGTTTCTTCATTGTAACTACGTTGGTCAACCATACCAAAAATTTTATTTCCCAGATGAAATTCACACAGCAACCTCCCGGTCATTCATGGCCTCCCTTATTTCTTTGGAAAGAGCCTTCTATTGGATAAGTTGCATATTAGTCCAAAGGTGCAATTGGTGCTCAACAATTTCAATTGGGATCTCAAGCATGTCTTCCACAGACAGCAAAAAATGTCCTTATGCACTTCTCAATTCACTTTACCCAGCTAGACACCTAACTTCAACTACCTTTCGGCACCTTCACTAAATTCATGCATGCTCCTTGGATAGTTCAACAAGCTTGGCTCTAAGGCTGAACTCAGATTGATCCACCTCAGCTACAAACTTTCTAGTAGATTAGTCTAATTTTTCATCTTGAGACCTTTCTTCTACCTTTTCAATTTGATGTACTGATCTGGCTCGTATCTAAAGAATGTAACAACTTTTCAGCTCTACTAGTTCAAATCTACTGCTCCAATTCCATTCATGGTTAAGAACTTCAAAACCAGATGATAAATTGATACAAGTTTTAATTTACTCAATGTTAGTCTTCCTAGAATCACATTTTAAGTAGAGGGTAAGTCTACTATCAAAAACTTTCCATGACCAACCCGAATATTTGGTTCCTCCCCACAGTTACATCCAGAATTGTTATCCCAAAGATCCTTATTCTATTTCTAGTCAAGTTTCTTAAAATCATACTCTAGGCCTCCATGTCCCTCTGTGTGTAATCCTTCATTAGGAATGGGTTGAAATACAACAATTCAACCAAACTATCAGTATACAGTAAAACTCTTCTCCAGTAGGAAATTCAGTCTAAATTCGAACTACAGAACATCCTGATGATTATCTACAACATCATTTAACAAAAAATACTACATCAAAATTGTATTCAAGCTCACATATTTTGCAAAAATGAAGGCATCCTTTGGACATAAGACTTAGACTCATTACTGCTCTCTCCTCAAAATCCAGGTCCAACAATAATGAAGTAAATATGCTTCTGCACTAGTTCCCAAGTTTCCTCTATTTCCATTTATAATCCTTGTTCCTTGTACCTAGCAACTTATATAAGTGTCCTTGACTTATTAATAATTCAATCTGAATCTTTTGATGAATGCAATCATATGCATCATGTTTGTGATACAGATGATATTGGCAATACTACTTCAACCTATTTTCTTATGTAATGCAGATCGAATAAGTTGAGGTTCAGACAACACAAATTATGATCTTTGATTTCCTTGAATACTTATACAGTGGGGAATTTAAAGGTCTCCTTGAGCCTCATCACTGATTGAAATTTGTTAAATTCCCTCAGACTCATTTTCTTCCTTCAGACTCCTTGGCCCCTCGACCATACGAGGTTCAACTATACCACCTTATCTTACATGACATCATCTGAAGTAGCATACTTGCTTGTTATCTCCTGTATTTTAGTGTAATCCTTCAAAGGTTTCTTGTATAGGTGTGAGAGTTAGGATGACCCCAAGACAAATTTAAAGGAGATCATTTGGACAGTTGGATTTTAATTGTCCAATTGCCTAGCCACCTAAATGAATCTCTTCAAATTTTTCAAAGGGCTCATTGCTACCCATTTCAATATCATTATCAACATTACGGACTATTCTACTATTATAAACAAAATAGACTTCAAAACTCCATACAATACTTCAGTAAACTTGACAATCTTCCCCAATGGCAATCAAGCAAACGACCATGTGCCTCTCCTGGCATTTTTGTTGGAAAAACTTGGCACATTAGCTATCTGATATCCCATGCAAAGACATTAAAAAATTAAAATCATGAACACATTTTGATGGGTCAATACTCCCGCCATATGTAATATGTACCCAAGTACAAGACCTGGAAGCCCTTCAGGATACTTTAGCAGTGAATTCATCACTTCTGAAAATTTCATCTCTACCACCACTGAATCAGGCGGGATCTCTAAACTTGTGGTTGAACAATTCATTCACTTGCAAGAGAGATTCCTCAAATTATAGATTAACCTCTTCTCTTCACTTTCTCTTGTATCTATGCCTAGTCCCCTACATGCAGTGCTAAATCTGTTATTGTCAGTTGTCAAAGCCATGACAAATAAAGAAATTTGCTAGCTTTCGAGTCCAGCTTGGACCTTGATTTGGGAAGCTCGCTTGAGAATATTAGGTTAATAAGAGTTCAGCAGGCTTGCATAGTAAATCATATTTAGCTCAGCCAAATTACTAGGGGCTCAGTCAAAGTAAGTTGGGTTCAGTCAAACTGTAAGCAGATCATCTGAGGTGAATGGATTTGGGATTGACTTGGGCAATTGGTGTAAAGGTGAAGCTACATTATGCGGTGTGGTGTCATGTTGGAGCAATTTGGAGTGGCAGTTCAAAGAGGTGATTACTTAAGAAATTAGGCTTAAGTGGATGGTATTGCATTTTGTTCATATTTATCAAATTATAAATCACTTCCCCCCATTAGATGGGTATTGTCCTTAGACTTCAGTGGATGGTATTGCATTTTGTTCTTACTTTTTGGCAACCTTGGAATAAAAGCTCATTGGGAGTGAGTGATAATTATAGATTTCACATAAAACCTAGAGAAGAATATTCACATAGTGGACATGTTCATATAAGAACAATAAGAATATTTCATTTTCACCATTGGTTCTCAACCAAGCACAAGCCTTGCCATGGAAAGCAGGAATATGCATAGATAATAGATAACAGTTTATATTGATCTTCTCTTTACTTTATGATGTTCTTCCTTTTACTGTGTATCAGAACTTTGAAACAAGGAAACTGGCATTGTGCTGTGTAATTTTGTTATCATGCAACGAAAACTGCAAGATCCCTTCAGCCTTTGCTATCAAGAAAACCGTACCAGACATATTTTTATTGTTCTTTAAAGTTTTTACCTTCTAAAATAGATGGATCTTTTGCTATCACCTGGTTCCAATCCAGCGACTCTTCTTTGTCCAATTTCTTGTTCGCCTCATCAGATTCGAGCTTCCACAACCTATCTGTGCTCTCCCTCGTCGTCGCTTCCTCCACCCCAGGATCCTCAGCCGCGCTTCCTTTCACATTCCTCTGCCTCAACTCCGGCAAAGCGACGAAACTCACCTGCGAGCTCTCAAGCGCCGTCTCCTCTACCGCGCAAACCGTTTCCACAACGGACCTTTTCACCAAAATACTGAGCGCGGTTTCATCCTGTAGGTGTCCGTTCCCGACCACCGACGGAATCTCCTCTCTCAATTCCGTTGCAGGGGTCAAATCCCCCAACGCAGCTCTCGTCGACGCAACCTTATTCTTCTTAGTGGCCTTGTGCCTCCGCTTCCGACTGGGCAACCGATCGCCGTCATTTTCGAGGATAGTGCCGTCATGGGATCCTGTTGGAGGCTTGCTTTCATCGCCGGAGGTATCTACGGCGAGAAGGTCGAAGGACAGTTTGCTGCTGCCGAATCTATCAGGCATGACAAAGAATCGATCGGATGGAGACAAGAAAAGGAGTGGCGGAGGCAAGAAACCCTAGAGGCTTCGACGAGACGGAGATCGGGGTGGCGAGGCGATCACGGAATCCGGGGGAGGTGAGAAGAGAGCCGCAGGAGGGGCGCACGCCGGAGAAGTAACGCCAGAGATCTGGCGGCAGTCGAATCGGGTCCTTATCGGGTCTGAGCTAAACCACACTCCATCCAACAGTCCACCACTATCCAGGCTTGCATCCGACCCGAACTCTAATTTACGTTTCTTCATTTTTTTAAAAAAAAAAAAGGGATTGGGTCCAAAATTAATTTAGAGATATTCTTTGTTAAATTAAAAGGTAATTTGTATAAGTAGATTAAGAGGGTCAAATTAGGAGAGAAAATAATATGATTAAGGGAATTTGGAAAATTCCTGTGATGAATTTCATTTTTTTACTATAATGAATTAATATTTTTTGTAGTCTCCTTCAATAAAAAATAAAATCTGTCGTACGATTAATCCCACACAATCGATTCCATGATTATCTATGAAGAGATAAATGAAGTTGTAATTAATCACGACGAAGGAGGGCATTGTCTCTGTTTTATCAAAATTCGATCTTTATCCATTTCAACAACTTTGTTCCGTCATAATTCACTCAATTCAGGAGCAATATTTGTAGTCTCCACAAGTTGGCTTAGTTGATAGCTACATGGGAGTTTACCATATGAAATTTTATAGGGTCAATTTCTAACAACGAAATGCTTGCATTAGGTCAAGGTCATTTTTTTCAATGGAATGAAAAATTTGAGACGTTGACGATTAGATGAGAATATTGTTGCGCTTCTATTTTATAAAAGGTGGAATCCATCATCTTAGTGGTCTCACACGATCGGTCTCATGACCATCTATGAGAAGGTAAATCGAGAAACTACAGTTGACTATGATGGAGGAGGGTATAATCTCAGCTTTCGAGATTGATTGTTGCGCTTCTAGATTTGCCTAATGAGCCAATTAGAGAAGAGCCGTCTACTTTAGAATTAATTGAATCACTAAGTAAGAATTTGAACATCTAGATTATCTAAAAGAAATTTTGATTCATCAAAAGATTTTTTTAATAAAATAAAAAGGACACTTTCTCTTTTTTTTAATCTAAAATATTCGTCTCTCATCGTTATTATAGTAATTAAAAGTAACTACAACGAGTTAAAATAAATTAATTTAACATGATTAAAATTATTATATATAAAATAATAATTTTATATTAAATTTTTTATCAACTTAATTAAAATCATTTAAATTTAATTAAAATTAATTTTTAAAGGTTTATTATATTATTGTAGCAATCAAATAGTGACTTTTATAATGGTAATAGTCAATTAGTAGCTATTACAATAATTTTATAATATTTTTAATATTATTAAAATAATTTTAATCAACTTTTTTTAAAAAATAATCAACTATATTTTTTAATTTAAAATATTAAATGCTAATGTAGTGCTAGTTGCTACGCGCCCTAGCATAAGCATATATTTGATAATAATAAAAAAAAAATAATGAGCATCTTGCGTCATCGGCTTCACCCTCAAGAAACCGACCCTTGCCACTTGGAATTTTAGATTAGCTCTCTAGACAATTATTTTTTTTAAAAAAAATTGTTTTCTTAACAATTCAGATAATAAGACCAATTCTATTCCATAGTTTCTGCGTCACCTTGCGTCATCGGCTTCTCCCTCAAGGAACCGACCCTTATGTGCTGCCACTTGGAATTTTAGATTAGCTCTCCAGAACGAAAGATGCTTGCTCCTCAAACAACCACATTTTCTTCGCAGAATTTTTTAATTAATAATTCTTTTTTTTCTTCTAATTTTTATTCTTTAGATTTCGCCTATTTGTTTCCTTCTAACTTATTTATTAAAATTTAGCAAATCCCAAAAACCTGGAAAAGCATTTTAATATTTGAATTGATAAAGAACGCGTCACGCACGCAGAACTTTCTATGCGACGACACTTAAATCGATAATACGATTTAAATAGAAGATCGAAGTCAACTCACCGCTCAAAATTTTATGGAACAATTCTATGGATAAACCTAAAGAGACTACACGCGTTTCATGCGATTTCTCTACGAAATCCCTTTATATATTTTACAATTTGTTTATCTTAATAGTATAATTAGTGTAATTAATACATAATTAAGCTCGCGAGTGTTGAGATATTTCTATGGAAATGTTGCATACGGCCGCATAAAAGGATTAAAGTACTATAAAGCTCCTCCACGCCAATTTTTCCCCCTCGTATCTTCCACTCACTCGGCAATGGAAGTAAACGCCGGAAAGTATTTTCCCTCTCCGCCCTTGGCCATGTCCATCGTCCGCCATCGGAGGCTCCCGAATGCCGACCTCGTGCTCGAGCTTCCCTCCTGCGACTTCCACGGCCGCCGCTGCCTCTCTGGGCCGCCGTCGCCGCCGGCTCGCTCTCTCTCCGTTGGTTTATCCAACGATGATCCCGATTTCCTGCTCTCGGACTTCGACACACTCCGGGTCCTCGGCCACGGCAACGGAGGCACCGTCTACGAGGTCCGCCACCGCCGCACCGCTGCCGTGTTCGCCCTCAAGGTGGTCCGCGCCGACGACTCGCTGCGCCACCAGGTGCGGCGCGAGGTCGACATCCTCCGCCGCACGGTTGGATGCCGCCACGTCGTCCGCTTTCACTCCCTCGTCCGAACTCCCTCCGCCGACGTCGCGCTCCTCCTCGAGAACATGGACCTGGGGTCCACCGACGCCCTTCTCCGCCGCCGCGGTGGACGCCCCTTCCCGGAGCCCGCTCTGGCGGCCGTCGCTCGCCAGGCCCTCCTAGGCCTCGCGGAGCTACACTCCCGCCAGATCGTGCACCGCGACATCAAGCCTGCGAACCTCCTCGTCAACTCCGCCGGCGAGGTCAAGATCGCCGACTTCGGGGTGGGCAAGGTGCTGCTGCGCTCGCTCGACCCGTGCGACTCGTACGTCGGCACGTGCGCGTACATGAGCCCGGAGCGGCTAGACTCGGTCACCTACGGGGCGGACTACGACCCGTACGCGGCGGACGTGTGGAGCCTGGGGCTGGCGGTGCTGGAGCTGCACCAGGGACACTTCCCGCTGCTTCCGGAGGGAGCACCGCCAGACTGGGCGGCGCTGATGGTGGCGATCTGCTTGGGGGAGGCGAAGGGGGTTTTATCGGAAGGGGCGGCGTCGGACGAATTCAGGGCCTTCATCGACTGCTGCCTGCGCAAAGAGAGCGGGAAGCGGTGGTCGGTGGCGGAGTTGCTGAGCCACCCGTTCGCGGCCGGCGGGGACCGCGACGAGTCGAAGCGGGCGCTCCGGAATTTTCTGCTCGAGAACTCGGACGAGTCGCCCGTGTTAAAAGAACAGAGGAAATTAGGGCAACTTCCCCCAACTTTCTAATTTTGTAATTATGCAAATAAGTCTTGAAATTTATTAGAATTTGCACTGAGAAGAGATGACACTTTATTCAGGACTGCTCTGTTGCCATGCTTGCTCAAGCTGCACAAATGGTGTTCGCCACATCGATAACAAACCTGTATCTGACATCCCCCCTGGCGAGCCTTTGCATTGCATCGTTCACTTGGTTCATTCCGACGATCTCAACCATCGGAACAATGTCGTGTTCGGCCGCGAAATCTATCATCTCTTGTGTCTCCTTCAACCCCCCGATCATGCTCCCAGCTATACTCTTGCCTCCTGCAAGGGACATCCCCAAACACTTCCCCTGATCATGGACACAACACACAAGAGCAATCAGTGGAAGTGACTTAGCTACCTGAAATCAAGCCGAACGTCGGCAGCTCCGGCGGCTTGTTCGGCGAGCCGACCACGATCAGCTTGCCATAAACTTTCAGCAAGGCGACCAAAGTTGTCAATGAGAGAGCACCAGAGCTTGTGCTGATGATGCCATCCATAGTTCCACGAGCAGCCTGACAAATTCAAAAGAATGAATGAATGAATGTTTCTTATACAAAGTAAGAGTGAGAGTGGCACCTTCATTTGCTCTTCGTTGCTGCTGACTAGAAACGAGTCGGCTCCTAAGGCTTCGATGGCTTCCTTTTCCTTGTCAGGCCTCGAGCTGATGACGGTGACTCTCATTCCGAAGGACTTGCCGAACTTGACGGCGAGGTGGCCGAGTCCTCCGAGCCCCAAGACCCCCAGGTGCAGCCCCGGGTGGTCCAGGCCATGGCGCTTCATCGGCGCGTACACCGTGATGCCGGCGCACATCAATGGCGCGGCCTTGTCCAGGGGCAGCGTCTCGGGGATCTTGACCGCGAAGTGCTCGCTGACCACCATGCTGCCGGCGAATCCTCCGAAGGTCTTGGTGCCGTCGGGGTGGGAGCTGTTGAAGCTGCAGACGAACTCCGCGCAGTAGTTCTCGTCGCCGAGCCCGCAGCTGTCGCAGGAGAAGCAGGCGCCGGCTAGGTACCCGACGCCGACCTTGTCGCCGGCCTTGAACTTGTGAGCGGCGCAACCTACTTCAATTACGACTCCTACTACCTCATGCCTGGCCGACGATCGATCCAATTAGTGAGATAATTGTTGTATTCATCATCGGAGTAGATAGGAGGAAATTCTCACCCCGGGACGACTGGGTAGCTTGCATTTCCCCACTCGTTCTTGATTGTCGAAAGATCGGTGTGGCAAATTCCACAGTAGAGAACCTTCAGTGTTATCTCATCACTTTTCATGGCCCTGAAGCGAAGTATCGTGGCACAGGTGTGCCAAATGCATTCAGACTATTTTAGCAATTAATGATTGTTACAATTATTATAGTAGCCATTAAATTTTAATGTTTATCTTTTAAAATAATTTTAATTAATATTAATTAATACTAATAAGCTAATATTCTTTTCATCAAATAAAAATAAAAATAATTAATTCTATACATTATAACAACATAGTACTGAAATAAAGATATTATTTTAATGTTTTAAAAAGGAGAGACAAATAATTCTTTTAATGATTCTCATAATTAATCACATCTTTTCCATTTTTGCTTGTACAAGAAATAGCTAAAAGAAGGATTGAGATAGGATAATTCAAGTTTATAGGAAATAGAATAGTTATTTTGTGAACAAATTAACTTAAAGATAGTCCAAGTTTCTGTCTATCTATTGAACTAAGTCTTATCTATTATCTAATTAAGCAGTTCAAACTATATGGGAATTGAGAGTCGATACCTTTTGGGGAAGGTGAAGGGGAAGAGGACTCCGGAGGTGTCCCTTGCTGCCCAGCCAACAACATCCTGCTGCTGCTGCTGTTCTGCCATGGCTTCTCCTCTCCTCTGTTGTCTCCTGTTCCTTCCTCAGAAGATGGCACAGCAATGGAGGAAGGGGCAGTAGGGCCTTATAAAGGGGCAAGGCCAGTGTATTATTGGTTTGGGAATAGTGGCACCCACCGTTCCCTGCCAATAATGAAGGTCTGGGCCCTACCTGCCTTTCCCTTCTTCTGAAAGGATGGCATAATTTTTTTAAATAAAGTACGGAGAAATTTTATTTAATCCACCATAAATAAAATGCTTATTTTATTATACTTTTGGGGAATGTCCCTGATTAAAAACCATCTAAATATCGTTAAAAATGGATGCCATGTATTAAAAAGATTTTCTTTAAATGACCTGTCGCAGAAAAAAAAGTCATGGTTTAATTGAGAAATGAAAAGGGACGAAAATTAAAAGGATATATATTTTTATTTATTATGAAAAGAGCGTTACATTTCATATCAATATTTTTTTAAATTTTTTTTACATTGTTATAATAGTGATAAGTTCATCATTATTATTATAATATAAACACTTCAATTTAATCAATACAAATAAAATACATTATAACAAATATAATTAATAACTGTTATAATTAATAATATTATATTATAATAACTATAATTTATAATTTTTATAATATAGATGTTTCACCTCTAATCAATATTAATAAATACAAGTCAATATCATATTATAACAATTAAAAAAAAATTGTCCCTGAGGCAATGATGCAACGGTAGGACATCCGGGTTGTGACCCAGGGACCCGTGGTTCGTTCCCCAATTATGGCGTATTTGTAAGAATTTTCTTCCAAATGGGGAACGCAATCAAAGGATGTTGGGCATCTGGATTGGCCACCGTATGCGCTTCCCGATTTACCCTAGTGCTCGATCGGAAAGCCGGCCATCCCCAGGGATTGAGTCCATGAGACTGACTGAGATTTATCATTTTTTTATAACAATTAAAAATCATTAAAAAAATAAAAATATTTTTATAACTTTATATATTTAATTTTCATTTCTTTTTTTTTCTTTCCAAATAAAATAACACATATTACATTAATCAATATAAATTATAACTTTATATATTTCCATCCTTTCTCTTTTAATTAATGAACTTTCTATTCTATTTGCAGAAGAATATAGAAGGTCATTATAATAAAAATTCTATCTATTATAATTGTATAATACTTATAAGGTGGTAACTGTTATAATTATATAATAATTATGATCTTATAATTGATATAATAATATTAAAATAAGAGTAATTTTAAAAATAAAATATGCAAATCAAAACTGTACACATGAACATTTGCTAAGCAGGAGTAGAAACAAAATTAGAGAGATGTTGGCTTATTTCACAATGTACACTACATATTCAGTGAGGCAATAATCCCATGAGTTAGAGAAAGATATAGAGCATATAGGAGAGCTAGAGAGTCAGTACTTTACATGTTCCATTACAAAAAGAAGAAAAAAATGGATGTTGAGGAACTGGACCGCAAACGGCTGCTACACAAACAAAAGGTAGCATTTGTTTAGATCAATTCAACAGTCTCCCTCTTGCTTCCTGGCGTACTTTTGGGCCTTCTTCGGAAGATGGTCTAGGACAATACGCCCTGATTCATAGCCGTCCACCAGCATTTTCCCAATTCTCATCGACCATTGGTTTGATTTTTCAGTTCTATTGTCATGCACAACCCTATGGCAATAGTTCAGCATTGTCCCCAGCCCACAGTTGGAAGTCCAGCCATACTCTTCCAAAACACGCGCTTCCCCCTCTGTCAAGTCCTCGCCAATCTGTTACACAGACAAGGCTATTGATCTCATGTCACAATATAAAAATGATGATCTTATTACGGCTCACACCAGATATAATGCAATGCTTTTTAGAAGGTTAAATCCTAGGCCTTCAATATCCAACACAATAATTGGTAGTAAAAAACTCAATGACCCATGTAAATACCAAATCTTCAGATTCTTTGTTCTTCAGAGTTCTAATTATCATTAGATGAGCAGCAAAGGAAGGCCACTGCTTGAAGCATCATAATTAATGTCACAAGATCACTGCCAATACTTTTTATGTGTAGGGCATGCATAACTGAAAATCCATGTCTTATTGCAAAGGGAAAAAAAAAAAGAACAAAGCCTGAAAAAGATGCTTCCGTACAAAAAATATGGGCTTTGGGGACATGAACATTAGAACAAGCAATTGATAATGCTCAATAGAACATGGTCAGAAAAAAGATTAATAGATAACTTACCACTAAAGGTTTGTTCTCAATAAGAGTGGTCCGGCCACAGCTTGTGAGCTTCATTGCAGTCACCAACCTCTTGATCTGCCAGTCAATTGGCAAATCATGCACAAGCTCAAAGAAATAGGTGGCATAACCATATTCCGGCCGTTCCAACACTATTCTGTAAGGGATATGCTTTAGAAGTAATACTTGATTGCAATTGATGAGCTAGCAAAATAAGATATTTCAAAATACAACACACTTGAACAAGAAACTCAATTACCTGTTCTGCAAATAAAATATGAAAATGAATGATTGAAGATCCCTGCACCATCCCCATTGGACTGAATTTTTATGAAGCTGCATATATTGAACCTGAGGAAGAAATATAGTTCAAAATTCAAACTAAATAGGAAATGGAAGAATATTTAAGGAAAACTATTGTGATGTAAAAATGCTAAACTAATGAGTATAGAGAAGCTTTGAACCTGATTAATCAGGGAAATTAAACAAGCTACATAATAAGGCTTTGACCCCTTCATGTGGCGTGCTCCTGAAAACTTCAACATGGAAGCTCGTGCAGAAAATAACTGATGTAAAAGGCCCAAATATCAGTAATTGCTGAAATAAAACTTCAAAGCAGCAACAAAGGAAAAGACTTCATTTGCCCAATTGTCTCACAAAAAATACTTGAATATGATCAAAGGGCAAAAATGAATTTTACATTATTGCTTGAGTAAGCTAAATACAAGGTTGGAAAGACTATACTAGGTAAGTAATTACTTTTTATTACAGATATTCTGACATGATTATGCAACCAAATCAAGCAGTACAAGTTGAAATGTACCATTCTGATATTTGCCAAAACCTTATATTAATTGGTATAATTTCTCCATACCACCCATACTGATAGTGCCACCCATAAAAATAGTACCGATTAGTATTGTGCCACGTCAACTCTCACCATGCATCACATCAAGATGAATTTAAGTAACATTTATTATTATTCTGTAGTTTGCTTCTCCAAAATTACTAATTTATTTGATTATTTTAAATTTCAGTCTTATTTGTAAGATAAACAAGTGCACAAAGTGAAGAAGTAAAGAGGATTGTAGGAGAAAAAGTAACATAAATACATCTTGCATGCAATGAAAAAAAACAATTTTAATTGACCTATCCAATTAATAAATAAGTGAACGAGGATTAAATAGTAAAAGCCACCTTCATCTGAGTCGACTTTAGCACATATTGAAGCATGTTAAGTATTGAAACAATATAGTAAAATAAAATTTGTTTCATTGACTATCCAATTGCTAGTCTTATTTTTTTAAATAAATAAACTAGAAAAACAATATCAAAGAAGTAAAAGTAACCAAATTTATCTCAGCACACTTCTACATGTGCTTAAGTGTCAAAGGTTGACACAACATGGTGTCCAAACTACATCGTCCAGCCAGAACTGGAACTCTGACATGAAATGATACTTAAGTCAAGCACAATATCAGCAAAGGTTATATATAGTGTATATGTATTTGCCTAAGCAAGTGAATATTGAAAAAGTCAACACAATAGTTTTATATGGTTGGATATAACATACACAATTGGCATGTGCATCAAATAACTTGTATTGGTTTATTTAAATCATATTGACTTAAAATTCTAAGTTACTAATGTAGAATAAATGGGAAGATCATAAATCCATGTTCTTCAGCCGGTGAATCTCATAGAAAATCAAATTTTCATCAGTGAGAAGATTATTCAACAACAGAGTGTTGAGATACTCTTAAAGGCCCAACTATGACTCAATCTTGAATACAAATTAACTTAACTTACAATACAAATCAACTCTTATCATAATTTATTCTACTAAAAAATTTTCACTATTAATCACATATGCATTCTGTAGTGGATGGATTACATAACGCCAGCAGATACTTTTGGAAAACTTAATTTAAGCCCTGCATTTTACATGTTCATTAACGTGACAAACCTTATTGATCACCGTTTCAAGCTCTTTGAAATCATCATCTTCTTCGGAGACCTCTAGAGCTCCATCATCTTCCATAGTCTCATAAAGCTTGATATCCTCAATTGATATATCTCTGTCCAGCAAAATCTATCAAACAAACAAACAATTGGCATACAATGTGAGACGAAAAAATGAAAAATCTAAAGCTGTTCATTCAGAATTTACCTGCAGAAGACCAGGTGCATCTTCTTCCAGTGCTTCCTTTACTGAACTCCTGTGTTTACAGGATCAAATTTCACCAAGATGTCATTAACAATCATATATAACTATATAAGCAAATAGGATAAGGGATCAGCATTTACGTTGCAGTCTTCTTTCTTTTCTTACGAACAGATACAACACTTGTAGTGTTGTCTTGTTCAAAATGTTGATTCTTGGGGAAAAACTGTTCGGAAAAATTTGCTTTTTCAGAAAGATTTGAGTTAGAAACAGATTCAGAGGCCCCTACATCATGTTCTACAGATGTTATATTGTTTAGCATGTTCCCGAAAAGATCGTCAATAGGTTCCTCCTTGAGTTTTTCTCTTGAGGCATGAGACTCTGGAAGATGAAGATGATTCTTGCATGAGAAAAATCACCATAAACAGATTCAAAATTTGCTGGAACTAAATATGTCAAGAAAGAACAGATAAATAACCTGTGACTTTAGACTGTGCTGCCTCTTGTGTGCAGTTGGATGTCATTTGTTCCTGAGGATTGCTAGTTTCTTTCATTTTGAACTCATGACTCCATGATACTGATGAATTTAGAGTTGCAGTAATCTCAAAATGGTCTTCCTCTATAGGTTCCATTTTCACGTAATCCAACTGGGCAGATACACCTAAAAGAGAGGAATGACATAAATTGTTAACAGTTCTCCTGTAGCAGGTGACAACTTTCGAACAAGATATATAGAATAGGCAATTGTTACCATCATTAACTCTAGACGTAGCTACAAGTGAATCATTGTTTTGAAAGATAGGCACTGATGCTGAATGCTGAAAAACTGTGCAACAATTGTCTTCAGCGACACTTCTGGAAGACTCAGAAATTATATTGCTTGCAATGTTTGAACCAATTTTAGGAGGACTATAATCACATGAGATATTTGCAATCTAACATGAAACATAAAGAAGATTAGCAAGCATGTTTTTTAAAAAAACTAACAACTATGAAAGGCCGGAAATATAGCAAATACAACAGATAAGGACAAGAACAAACTAGCACTAGCAAATCCAACAATCAAGGACCCAATGCAAACCAATACAGTCAAGATCACATTCACATCAATCAATAAAGCTCATTGCACTTTACCTCAAAACAAGTAAAGCCAACCAAAAATCAGAAATGTATTGATATCACACATACATAATAAAGATAATATACATTGTTCTTGTTACCCCTTTTGACAACGTTTGGCACCATAAAAAAAAAACTTCTAAGGGGGAAAAGAACTTGAGTGCAGATAATACATAGCTGAAGTCAAATGAAAAATGGAAAATTAAAATATAACAATTTTTTTACAAAAAAAAAACCTATGTACAATGTGTTAAACTCCATCATCTTTATAATCAGATATATTCTTCATCATTAATGACTTTGGACTGGATACAATTTTCAAATTTAAACCAAAAAAGAAAATAATAATTATGCCAACCTAATCTAATTTTCTGGAAACTCTAATTTGTGAGGAAACTGAAAATGGAGAATCCAATGTTCTTCGGTTTACCTTATTTGAGTTTTATAGCTAATATTAAATATACAAAAAAATGAGAAAAAAATGATGGTGCAATCCTAGTTTCTTCAAATTGGATCTGTGTGTGAGTGGAATTGGAATGTAATTTTCAGATTTTTTATCGAATTTATTTTATAATGTATATACAAACCCCCATTTTGGTGAAGGCAGATTTCAAGCCCCAGGAGGTCAATAACTTGCAAAACCTTTACCAACTTAGTAAGCTGAAACCTCTTTTATCAAATTTATAGCAGCCTAGATTCTTAAATAATACTTTTATGTAAAGTTTGATGATTTAATTGTTATATATTTTTATGAAACACTATTATGCTCTAGTGCGTGATGGAAGATCCAATTGGAGGTGAATAATTTATACAAGTGCGATCGCATTCCACAAGTGATGAGATAAATAAACTTCTGCAGTGATTTTTAAGACATGATCAGCACAGATAAAATTTCAAAAGAATGTCACTCAAATCTAATGAAATATTTCAGAAGAAATAAGGTTGAATACCTTCGCAGTGTCAAAAAAACCTTTTCTAGAAACTGATTCCCTGTTACTCCTGGAGTTATTTTCAAACAAACAGCAGTGTTAGGTAGCCTCAGATATGCAACAGTGCAAAGGAAACTTCAGAACTGGAGCATACATCATGTCATTTAGTGGAATAGAACCATCGTTAACAGTATCTAATAGATTCCCTGAAGTGCAAATTAAATCACATTTGCTTTGACCGATAGAACAATTGGAATCAACATATCCAGAACTTGTGTTAGCCAATAACATGGACGAATATTCATGCATCATGAGCTGATCAAGATGATCAAGCTCGTCGATTGTAGAAGAGATTCCCGCATCAGATGCAGAGATACCATCCAAACACTTGATATTTGGACCTGTGTTACAGTCAAAAGTCAGTAATATTTGCTTATATAAGCAATAGAACCTATAGCTTTAGAATCTGTCAAGGGATAAAGAAAAAAGTTCAATTCAGAATTGCTTTAGCTTCATAACAAAAAACTTGTTATATTGAACACTTAAAACGAAAATTTCAACAACCTTTCAAAGGCTCTGATTCCTTCATGTAATGGTCATCCATCAAAAGTTCCTGTGTAACAGTTGCAGTGAGCAGGAGTGAGATAAGTAGAGTAGTTTCAACAATTTTGAATAAGTCCAACACTCAAGAAAAAGGCACATCAAACCATAAGTAACAGTGTTTGAATGAAGGACCAAACTAGATTTTAAGTTTCAAATCATTTGCTACCTCATTACAAGAATAACCAAGCAGTTTAAAGATGGAAGCATTAAAGAACTAAAAGGATAAAATTAGCTTCAGTCAATTTAGTCTCCATGACTTGTGTTTCCATCTGGGTCTGTTACTAAGAGGGAAAATTATTCTTACAACAAAATCATTGACTTGTACACAAGAACACAAACAAAAACAAGGGTGAGCAACCCTAATGTTGAGGGACAGAACAGAAACCTAGGGTGTACAAGAAAGAAATAGTTGCAGATGATACAAAGCATCCTGTATGCTATTTAACAATAGAAACACCACAAGATAAAGATAGTGAAATATTCAATACATGTTAACAACAACAAACAGATATTCTAAACTATTCAAACTTTGGGATTTTCCTTTACTACTTCCGTATGACTTTGTTAGTGTGATATCCTTGTAAACATTATGATTGAATATTGCAGCCAGAATACAAAGTTAAGTTATGAATTTTGAAGACCTGTGAAGTTGATGTCGCAGTGACATCAACATGCTGATCCGCTTGATAGACTTCAGGTTTATGTGACTTGGAACATATTGCTAATTCTGCATCACTAGGAATAGCTACGGCTACGTTCATTGTTTTCTCTTTTGAAATTTTATTGATTTGACCAATCCTTTGGGAGAATATCTTGGAAACAACAAGGTCCCCTACATCATCATTATCAGAGCCAAGGTGAAACTGATGCATTATCCAACTGCGATTCTCGAATCTGTTCATGCGTGAATGAAGAGTCATTTTTGACTTATATCCATAGTGTTTTTTATCAATGATCAAAGGCTTGATGTTGCCATTCTTCTTCCAACACACGTCCCCACAATCATCATGTTGTTCAGCCTCAGTATTATGAGTCTTAAAAGATTTGTGAAAGAAATAAGTAGTAGTCCCATCTTTTATACCTGTCAAATAATCTTTTAGATATACAAATATAGGCATCATGAGTGAAAGCGTTAGTCTCAGTTACCAGGAAGATTCTGAGGGTGGGTATGACCAAATCTATCAAAATCATCTAGGCAAGTAATGAACTCGTGTATGAATGGATGTGGATCAGCGGTAGCCTTGCCTGCTTTTGCAAGCAAGTGCCAGAGTAGATCAGCATCAGAGGGTTGAAATTTTACACCTCTTGGTAACCCTGGCCACTCCTGCAAATAACAATTTATGCAACAATAGAAGAACTTATTACATAATAAGAACAATTAAAATGCTACTATCTTCAAAATTTCTTGAAATTTGTCCAATTTTGATATGCAAAAAAAAAATCTTCGAAATTGAATGGTGGTACAAATAAAACTTCATTTCAATATAAACGGAAGTTACCACAAACATTAAAAAGAACAATAACCTTTCAACAGGAAAACTTCTCATCTAATAAAGCAATTCCATGTTAACTATAGCTGAAGGTAAACAGATTATTTTAAATAACATAGTGATATAAGTACAAATGAAGTGATAAATTGAGTTGCATACTTCATTAGGTTCCACTTTGGATACTTGCACTGGTCCAAAGAACAAAATATGTTAGTTCCATATTTATCATTAGTAGACAAAGTCATGTGTAGATTTACTTTCCTGATGATTTCAGCCTGTCAGCTAGATTATCCAACTTTAGCTTGAAAAACTATTTTTTTTGCACAAAGAAGCTCAATTCGATGAGAAAGAAACTAATCATAAAAAAATAAAAAGGAAAAAAATCAATTAAGTTCTTCAGAATTGCAGCGCAGTGGTAAAAATAATAAAAACTAAGATGGTAATAAAATTTCTTATTTCTTTCTTATGCCCTTTTTTTCCTAAAATAAGGAGGCAGACACTAGTACATTTTAAACTGCAAGATCACAATAAAACGTCTTAATACTAGATATCCAACTTCTTGTAGATTTCACACTACACATTTAAAAATTTTTTTTCAGAGAATACCATTTCAAAAACAAAACAGGCCACCATTAGGCCATCTAGGCCTAAAGATTATCACGATCTTCAGCTAAGTCTAGTTTCAAGCTCCCATTGTGCATACTGTTAAAGGCTAAATAAATATTAGAACTCACCTTGGAAGTTTCAGAAGATACGCGCGATACAGGCTCGTCAATCGAGCACCTGCAGGTCATAACTAACAAATGTTGTTACCCTCCCGACGAAATAGCAGAACAAAGCATAAGCGGAAAAAGGAGAGCGAAAGCACTTTGGAGGCTCAGGAACACTAGAAAAAGGCGAAGCCGCCTTCCGGAGGCGAATCAAGCTGCGCCGCTCCGCGAGCGGCATGTCGTCGAGATCGTCGGCGGCCTCGCTGCTATTCTTGCCAGTCCCCATACGAGACAGCGACGGAGAAGAAGCGAGGGTTACGGTGGCCGCCGAGAGAAGCAGAGACTGAGGGATCCGGAGAAGGATGAGAGATCGTAGTCGTCGCTTCCTTCTTGATCTTTCTTTTGATTTGGAAGAGGGCGCACAATCTTGATTCGGAAATATGATTTTGTTTTCTATTTATCCTCATTCGCCAACCATTTCGCTGAAAAGGTCTTCATGAGCCATAAATGGGCTGTTCCGGGACGGCCCGGCCCAGTAAAATGATACCCATATTTGCTAGTTTAATAAAATTAAAATTTTCTGATTAAATTAATTTAAAATAAATTCGTAATGCAAATAAATGGAAGAGAAATTTCAAATTAACTTATCAATGATAAATGGAAAAAACACTAATTTTTTTAAAAAATAAGATTGATACAATATTTAATTTTTATTATATGATAATTAAAATTTTGTATTTTATAATAGATAATGAACACATATGATTATTATTATTATTTATTTAAAATATTTATTTTATATTTATTGTCAACTCAAGTATAGAAGTATCTATATGTCTCCGTCTAATAAGATTTAATTGTGCGTTATTATTTATATTTTATTATTCTTAAAAAAAGAAAGTTTAAAGGAAAAATTAGAAAGGAAGACTTGCTAAAGATGAAACTCTCATCTAGCAGTTTTATACGGATTAGACACATGATTATCTGTGAAGAGATAAATCGAGAAGTTATAATTAATCGAAAAATATTTGACTTCATCGAAATTCAACTTATCCACTTTGACAAATCTGTTTTGTCATAATTAATTCAAAGAGGACTCTTATGACTTAAAACGTAATAAATCATTATTAATACTTCCTTATTGAGTCTCCAAACTTTATCTAACATTCACATTATCTAAAAATACTTTTTTAACAAATAAATTTACATATAATATTAAATCGTTTAATTTTAGTTTATTTGTTTATATTTTTTTAACTAACAAAATTATTTTTATATTTATTCGTTCGAGATTATAGCTTGTTGAAATGAAAATGGTCATTTCCCCTAAAAACATTGTTTTGCTCCGGTTCGAACCGAATAATCGTGGGCACATAATCGATTAATCGTTTCCGGCCGAACCAAATTTGGTTTCTTAGCGACTTATCGCTTCCACGTGTTAGTATTCACGAGAACCGTCGGATCTTGTCTCTTCTCATCTATTCGCCGTTGATTCGAGCACGCATGTCATCGCATCACGACTTCTGCTGTACAAGGAGAACCACTCCGCCGGCGAAGTCAAACTTCACATCGACGCCGGGGAAGACGCACAATTCGCGATGCGGTGCGCTGCAATCAGCTGCGTCGCCGTCCTCCTCCTTTGTGACGCTCTCCTCGCTTCATCTCTCCGCCCCCGCCAGTTCGTTTTCGTCTTCTCCAACGAACACTTATCCGAATCGTCTTCTGCCTCCGCGGCCACCAGTGAAGAATCAGAGGGAACCGAGGGATCCAACGAGTGGGATGAGTTCGGCGACTCGGAGTCCCTTCCGGACGTCGACTACGACCAAGGATCGTGGCTCCCTTTCCTCGAGTCGCCCTCTCTTCTGGATGACCCGTCGTCTGATGCCCGTGAAGTCCAATATGCATCCGGAGTCCGTAACATGATCTCCGCCGCTTCCTCTGGTGACCTTTCCGACATGGAGGCCGCCGCCGCCGAAATCGAAGCCTCTGCCTCCCGAGGCTACCCGCACGCGCAATCCGCCCTCGGTTTTCTCTGTGGCACCGGTCTCATGCGTGCCCACAGCCGCTCCAAGTCCTTCCTCTACCACCACTTTGCCGCTGAGGGTGGCAATCTGCAGTCCAAGATGGTTCTCGCCTACAACTATTTACGGCAAGAGGTGAGCCCTAATCTGATTCTCCTTTTTTCCCCCTCTTTCACCACTCTCTGACTTTTCTGATTCTTCTATGTTGAATTGTTCCTTTGTATGCAGGTGCATGAGAAAGCGCTGGTGCTTTATTCCGAACTTGCAGAGGCAGCGATCAGGAGCTTCTTGATATTGAAGGAGTCGCCTGTGATAGAACACATCCGGATCCACAGCGGTACCGAGGAGAACAAGGAGGATTTAAGGAAGTCAAGAGGGGAAGCGGATGAGAAGTTCCAAATCACGGAGTATCAGGCATTGAAGGGTGATTCTGCTGCCATGTACCAGATTGGCTTGTTGTATTACTATGGGTTGAGAGGAGTGAAGAGAGACCTCACTAGGGCTTTGCATTGGTTTTCAAAGGCCGTGGAGAAGCAAAATCCAAGAGCAATGGAATTGCTTGGAGAGATGTATGCCAGAGGGGCTGGAGTGGAGAGGAATTATACCAATGCCTTCAAGTGGCTCTCTCTTGCATCCAAGCATAAGTATTACTCAGCATATAATGGCTTGGGATACCTCTACGTTAAAGGTTATGGTGTAGAGAAAAAGAACTACACTAAGGTGAAGCCTGATCCTTCATATTTTAACTCGCATAAGTTCCTACCTTCCATTTCATTACTTAATTCGGGAGTTCAGATTGTCACAATACTTTAGTATAGAAACTGAAATATCATGAACATATACTGAACCAAAAATTGATATTTAAGTTATTTGAAATTGTGAAAATCCTTCTGGATTTATATTGTATCTATATTAAGGTTTACTAGTTGCAGAGATCTCTAAAGTTTATGCCTCCGTGATATAAGTCTAACTGTTTCAAGCAATCACTTTCTGGAAGTCCCATTCAGATAGCTTCTATTTCCTGTTGGAACTCTTGACCTCTAGTCCTTGACATCCCACTCTGTTGCTAGTGTAGTACGATCTATGTTGCTTGATTTCTCATAGTTTCCATACGACGTTTGAGATTACATGAAATTCAAAGTAATTTTCTTACTAGAAATTTGGAAGTAAGAATGACTCATAAATATGGTGAGCAGTCTGATAATCTAACGAAAATAAATACAATGTTAGTTTTCTGTGCAGTTTCATTTGTCAACATTAAATTGACTATCAGACAGCTTATAGAAGAATGGATGGATGATATTCATTTTTTATTGTTTCAGATTAGTCATTGCAAAAAGATTTCCTGCATGCTAAGGCATTGAAAATTTTGCCAAGATCTTGGTTTTGAATCCTTTCATCCTTTCACATATCTTGCCAAAAAAAAAGAAGGTTCAAGTATGATAGATTAACTATAAGAGAACCATCAGCATATATTTAAAACATTAACATCCTTAGCATATGAAATTGATTATTCATATTTGAGATCAGTTTCCTTCTGTCACAAGCAGAGCCAAGACCCTAAGCTCAGTGGGGTCAGTTCTTGTCTCTGCTACCTCTGGTCAGTTTAACCCCTAGTCTTTAGTAAATTATAGACCTTTAATATATTGAGATTTTTGTTATTTGCAAAATCAATTCTATGGTCATGATTCAAATCTTAATTTTCACCTCCAGGCAAGAGAGTATTTTGAAAAAGCTGCTGAAAATAAGGTGCCTGATGGATTCTATAACCTAGGCGTTCTGTATCTCAAGGGTATTGGTGTGAAGAGGAATATAACAAAAGCATGCGCATTACTTCTTGTTGCAGCTGATACTGGTCAACCAAAGGCCATCTACCTAGTTGCAAGGTTATCTCAGAAAGGCATAGGCTTTAAGAAGGATCTCCATATGGTATTCTTTTAGATTCTTTTTTTATTTTGCTATTTTTATTTAGCCATGTTTCTTTTTATATATCAAATGGGTTGTAGGTTGTCTGCCACTACCTCCTTGAATGAAGGTTGAAAGGCCACTCAACCTTTATTCATTTTCTTGCTTCGGCTGTTTGCTTTTCTCCTTCTGTCTTTCCTATCCCTATTGGGGAACTCAGGATAACTACCAACAGAGATTCAAGCAAACTTGCAGGACAGCTAAGGAAAGCAAGACCATGAAGATCAAGACCCATGGAGCTATATTAACTAAGGCAATTGTGTAGTTTAGTTATCTTATATGTCCCAAGCACGTAATATAAATTAAACTTGAACCATTCCCATGAACAGTAGCATAAGTCATTCTATGCTTATTTTGTTGATCTTTGAATTCAGTCTCCAGAAGCAAACTAAGGCACGGGCAAAAGCATATTTGTTACATGAGTCCTAACTCGACTCTAGATCTTTAAATGCCCATGAACTCTAATGTCTTCTCTT
>NC_133871.1:5811900-5821990 GCF_044706935.1 Curcuma longa
CTCAGTTACCAGGAAGATTCTGAGGGTGGGTATGACCAAATCTATCAAAATCATCTAGGCAAGTAATGAACTCGTGTATGAATGGATGTGGATCAGCGGGAGCCTTGCCTGCTTTTGCAAGCAAGTGCCAGAGTAGATCAGCATCAGAGAGTTGAAATTTTACACCTCTTGGTAACCCCGGCCACTCCTGCAAATAACAATTTATGCAACAATAGAAGAACTTATTACCTAATAAGAACAATCAAAATGCTACTATCTTCAAAATTTCTTGAAATTTGTCCAATTTTGATATGCAAAAAAAATCTTCCAAAATTGAATGGTGGTACAGATAAAAATTCATTTCAATATAAATGGAAGTTACCACAAACATTAAAAAGAAAAGTAACCTTTCAACAGGAAAATTTCTCATTCAATAAACAATTCCATGTTAACTATAGCTGAAGGTAAACAGATTATTTTAAATAACATAGTGATATAAGTACAAATGAAGTGATAAATTGAGTTGCATACTTCATTAGGTTCCACTTTGGATACTTGCACTGGTCCAAAGAACAAAATATGTTAGTTCCATATTTATCATTAGTAGACAAAGTCATGTGTAGATTTACTTTCCTGATGATTTCAGCCTGTCAGCTAGATTATCCAACTTTAGCTTGAAAAACTATTTTTTTTGCACAAAGAAGCTCAATTCGATGAGAAAGAAACTAATCATAAAAAAATAAAAAGGGAAAAAAATCAATTAAGTTCTTCAGAATTGCAGCGCAGTGGTAAAAATAATAAAAACTAAGATGGTAATAAAATTTCTTATTTCTTTCTTATGCCCTTTTTTTCCTAAAATAAGGAGGCAGACACTAGTACATTTTAAACTGCAAGATCACAATAAAACGTCTTAATACTAGATATCCAACTTCTTGTAGATTTCACACTACACATTTAAAAATTTTTTTTCAGAGAATACCATTTCAAAAACAAAACAGGCCACCATTAGGCCATCTAGGCCTAAAGATTATCACGATCTTCAGCTAAGTCTAGTTTCAAGCTCCCATTGTGCATACTGTTAAAGGCTAAATAAATATTAGAACTCACCTTGGAAGTTTCAGAAGATACGCGCGATACAGGCTCGTCAATCGAGCACCTGCAGGTCATAACTAACAAATGTTGTTACCCTCCCGACGAAATAGCAGAACAAAGCATAAGCGGAAAAGGAGAGCGAAAGCACTTTGGAGGCTCAGGAACACTAGAAAAAGGCGAAGCCGCCTTCCGGAGGCGAATCAAGCTGCGCCGCTCCGCGAGCGGCATGTCGTCGAGATCGTCGGCGGCCTCGCTGCTATTCTTGCCAGTCCCCATACGAGACAGCGACGGAGAAGAAGCGAGGGTTACGGTGGCCGCCGAGAGAAGCAGAGACTGAGGGATCCGGAGAAGGATGAGAGATCGTAGTCGTCGCTTCCTTCTTGATCTTTCTTTTGATTTGGAAGAGGGCGCACAATCTTGATTCGGAAATATGATTTTGTTTTCTATTTATCCTCATTCGCCAACCATTTCGCTGAAAAGGTCTTCATGAGCCATAAATGGGCTGTTCCGGGACGGCCCGGCCCAGTAAAATGATACCCATATTTGCTAGTTTAATAAAATTAAAATTTTCTGATTAAATTAATTTAAAATAAATTCGTAATGCAAATAAATGGAAAAGAAATTTCAAATTAACTTATCAATGATAAATGGAAAAACACTAATTTTTTTTTTAAATAAGATTGATACAATATTTAATTTTTATTATATGATAATTAAAATTTTGTATTTTATAATAGATAATGAACACATATGATTATTATTATTATTTATTTAAAATATTTATTTTATATTTATTGTCAACTCAAGTATAGAAGTATCTATATGTCTCCGTCTAATAAGATTTAATTGTGCGTTATTATTTATATTTTATTAGTATCTATAAAAAATAAGATTTAATTGTGCGTTATTATTTATATTTTATTATTCAAAAAAGAAAGTTTAAAGGAAAAATTTCTCAAGGAAGCAGTTCTTATACGGTTACGACACATGATTATCTGTGAAGAGGTAAATCGAGAAGTTATAATTAATCGAGACGAATGAGAGCATTGTCTCAGTTTCATCGAGATTCGACTCTTGCCCACTTTAACAAATCTGTTTTATCGTAATTAATTCAATAAAGACTCTTTTGTAAAAGAAGACTCAATATGACTTAAAACGTATCCATACAAAATCATTATTAATACTTGACCCTTATTGAGTTCTCCAAACTTTATCTAACATTCACATTATCTAAAAATACTTTTTTAACAAATAACTTTACATATAATATTAAATCGTTTAATTTTAGTTTATTAGTTTATATTTTTTTAACTAACAAAATTATTTTTATATTTATTCGTTCGAGATTATAGCTTGTTAAAATGAAAATGGTCATTTCCCCTAAAAACATTGTTTTGCTCCGGTTCGAATCGAATAATCGTGGGCACATAATCGATTAATCGTTTCCGGCCGAACCAAATTTGGTTTCTTAGAGACTTATCGCTTCCACGTGTTAGTATTCACGAGAACCGTCGGATCTTGTCTCTTCTCATCTATTCGCCGTTGATACGAGCACGCATGTCATCGCATCACGACTTCTGCTGTACAAGGAGAACCACTCCGCCGGCGAAGTCAAACTTCACATCGACGCCGGGGAAGACGCACAATTCGCGATGCGGTGCGCTGCAATCAGCTGCGTCGCCGTCCTCCTCCTTTGTGACGCTCTCCTCGCTTCATCTCTCCGCCCCCGCCAGTTCGTTTTCGTCTTCTCCAACGAACACTTATCCGAATCGTCTTCTGCCTCCGCGGCCACCAGTGAAGAATCAGAGGGAACCGAGGGATCCAACGAGTGGGATGAGTTCGGCGACTCGGAGTCCCTTCCGGACGTCGACTACGACCAAGGATCGTGGCTCCCTTTCCTCGAGTCGCCCTCTCTTCTGGATGACCCGTCGTCTGATGCCCGTGAAGTCCAATATGCATCCGGAGTCCGTAACATGATCTCCGCCGCTTCCTCTGGTGACCTTTCCGACATGGAGGCCGCCGCCGCCGAAATCGAAGCCTCTGCCTCCCGAGGCTACCCGCACGCGCAATCCGCCCTCGGTTTTCTCTGTGGCACCGGTCTCATGCGTGCCCACAGCCGCTCCAAGTCCTTCCTCTACCACCACTTTGCCGCTGAGGGTGGCAATCTGCAGTCCAAGATGGTTCTCGCCTACAACTATTTACGGCAAGAGGTGAGCCCTAATCTGATTCTCCTTTTTTCCCCCTCTTTCACCACTCTCTGACTATTCTGATTCCATCTATGTTGAATTGTTGCTTTGTATGCAGGTGCATGAGAAAGCGCTGGTGCTTTATTCCGAACTTGCAGAGGCAGCGATCAGGAGCTTCTTGATATTGAAGGAGTCGCCTGTGATAGAACACATCCGGATCCACAGCGGTACCGAGGAGAACAAGGAGGATTTAAGGAAGTCAAGAGGGGAAGCGGATGAGAAGTTCCAAATCACGGAGTATCAGGCATTGAAGGGTGATTCTGCTGCCATGTACCAGATTGGCTTGTTGTATTACTATGGGTTGAGGGGAGTGAAGAGAGACCTCACTAGGGCTTTGCATTGGTTTTCAAAGGCCGTGGAGAAGCAAAATCCAAGAGCAATGGAATTGCTTGGAGAGATGTATGCCAGAGGGGCTGGAGTGGAGAGGAATTATACCAATGCCTTCAAGTGGCTCTCTCTTGCATCCAAGCATAAGTATTACTCAGCATATAATGGCTTGGGATACCTCTACGTTAAAGGTTATGGTGTAGAGAAAAAGAACTACACTAAGGTGAAGCCTGATCCTTCATATTTTAACTCGCATAAGTTCCTACCTTCCATTTCATTACTTAATTCGGGAGTTCAGATTGTCACAATACTTTAGTATAGAAACTGAAATATCATGAACATATACTGAACCAAAAATTGATATTTAAGTTATTTGAAATTGTGAAAATCCTTCTGGATTTATATTGTATCTATATTAAGGTTTACTAGTTGCAGAGATCTCTAAAGTTTATGCCTCCGTGATATAAGTCTAACTGTTTCAAGCAATCACTTTCTGGAAGTCCCATTCAGATAGCTTCTATTTCCTGTTGGAACTCTTGACCTCTAGTCCTTGACATCCCACTCTGTTGCTAGTGTAGTACGATCTATGTTGCTTGATTTCTCATAGTTTCCATACGACGTTTGAGATTACATGAAATTCAAAGTAATTTTCTTACTAGAAATTTGGAAGTAAGAATGACTCATAAATATGGTGAGCAGTCTGATAATCTAACGAAAATAAATACAATGTTAGTTTTCTGTGCAGTTTCATTTGTCAACATTAAATTGACTATCAGACAGCTTATAGAAGAATGGATGGATGATATTCATTTTTTATTGTTTCAGATTAGTCATTGCAAAAAGATTTCCTGCATGCTAAGGCATTGAAAATTTTGCCAAGATCTTGGTTTTGAATCCTTTCATCCTTTCACATATCTTGCCAAAAAAAAAGAAGGTTCAAGTATGATAGATTAACTATAAGAGAACCATCAGCATATATTTAAAACATTAACATCCTTAGCATATGAAATTGATTATTCATATTTGAGATCAGTTTCCTTCTGTCACAAGCAGAGCCAAGACCCTAAGCTCAGTGGGGTCAGTTCTTGTCTCTGCTACCTCTGGTCAGTTTAACCCCTAGTCTTTAGTAAATTATAGACCTTTAATATATTGAGATTTTTGTTATTTGCAAAATCAATTCTATGGTCATGATTCAAATCTTAATTTTCACCTCCAGGCAAGAGAGTATTTCGAAAAAGCTGCTGAAAATAAGGTGCCTGATGGATTCTATAACCTAGGCGTTCTGTATCTCAAGGGTATTGGTGTGAAGAGGAATATAACAAAAGCATGCGCATTACTTCTTGTTGCAGCTGATACTGGTCAACCAAAGGCCATCTACCTAGTTGCAAGGTTATCTCAGAAAGGCATAGGCTTTAAGAAGGATCTCCATATGGTATTCTTTTAGATTCTTTTTTTATTTTGCTATTTTTATTTAGCCATGTTTCTTTTTATATATCAAATGGGTTGTAGGTTGTCTGCCACTACCTCCTTGAATGAAGGTTGAAAGGCCACTCAACCTTTATTCATTTTCTTGGCTTCGGCTGTTTGCTTTTCTCCTTCTGTCTTTCCTATCCCTATTGGGGAACTCAGGATAACTACCAACAGAGATTCAAGCAAACTTGCAGGACAGCTAAGGAAAGCAAGACCATGAAGATCAAGACCCATGGAGCTATATTAACTAAGGCAATTGTGTAGTTTAGTTATCTTATATGTCCCAAGCACGTAATATAAATTAAACTTGAACCATTCCCATGAACAGTAGCATAAGTCATTCTATGCTTATTTTGTTGATCTTTGAATTCAGTCTCCAGAACAAACTAAGGCACGGGCAAAAGCATATTTGTTACATGAGTCCTGAACTCGACTCTAGATCTTTAAATGCCCATGAACTCTAATGTCTTCTCTTGGAAATCTAATATAAGCCACAGCGGCAGTTTATCCTATGTTTGAGTGAAAGTGAATGGTTACATACCATGAACGACAAGTGTCTAGTTTGACACAATAATTCTTCAATAGATCTATTTGCTAAGCTGACGCTAGTTTACATTGTAACTTGAATAATCCACATCTCCTTACTAGATTATACTTGTCCTAATGCTTGATTAAGAATGAGAAAGATTCACTTGCTAACAGAATGCTTACAAGCTATGAGAGGTTGTGCTCAAACATTCCAGCTGACACTTTAAAACTTGGTGATTACTTCTGCTGTTTGCTGGTTGTCTAATGAGCTACTTTATTTATCTATTTTTGATTTTACATTATCCTTCTGCAATTCTATTCAATGCTATCATAGGCGATAAAGCATAAAAGGAATTTATCATCAACTTCAGCATGAATTCCATTCTTTGTATCAGCCTTCTTAATAAGCAATAGGCTATTCTCTCAAACTGCGCTGACCGATTTGGTGAAAATTCTATATGCCATTTCAAGTGCCAAATTTTTAGCTTAGGAGAGAAAGAGAACCTTCAGCCACCTTGTAATTTTATTTTGTTGTATATTTTCTCTTTTCTTCATTTAAAAATGGAGTAGGAAACTTCTGTTTTTATTTCAATCAGCAATTAAAATATACTCTTAGTAGGGTTTTTTAAGCGTCTAAATTTACTTGTCTCCAAGTAGATCAGAAGAAGCTTGTAGGATCGCCTTCCTAATTCTTTTCCTTCCCCGCAATTTCACTTAACCTCCATGCAGAATTTTTTTTGCCATAATTTCCCCAAGTTAAAAAATGAATGGAGATATTTTCTTCTAGATAAATCGTGTTAGTAATTAACAGACAGTTGTTTATTGCTATGGAATTCTGATCCCATGTCTGCTTGCATTATACTTGTCCACTATTTATTAGATTTAGTCATAAAAAGACGGTTACTGGACTAATGACATGACCCATTCATCTTGTTTTATCATAAATTAAACTAGGAGTGGAAACTCACTAGAATTGGAGTGCCTTTTAGATAGGGTGACTCATCTGAAGGAACTTAACAGAATTAAATTGCTTTCAACTTGACATCATGATCCTTGACCAAGTAAAGGTGGCAATTTAAGTGGCAAGTTATCTTATAGCAGCTCTGTATGCTTTTTCAATGACATTGTGGTCTTCTTGAAAAGATCTATCAATCATTTTATTGTCTTGATGCAGGCCACACTTCTCTACAAGGCAGTGGCAGAAAGGGGACCTTGGAGCTCCCTGTTAAGATCGGCTCTTGAGTCATATCTTAAAGGTGATGTAGGGAAATCACTTTTGTTGTATTCGAGAATGGCAGAGCTAGGATATGAAGTAGCACAAAGCAATGCAGCTTGGATCCTTGATAAATACAGGGAACAAAGTATTTGCATGGGTGAATCTGGCTTTTGTTCAGATGCAGAAAGGCATACCCGTTCACACTCATTTTGGTGGCAGGCATCAGAGCAGGGGAACGAACATGCAGCTTTGTTGATTGGCGACGCATACTACTATGGCCGGGTAATCACCTTTTGACGATGACTTAAAAGAGTTAAGAGTATTTGGCTAATTTGTACAAATATCAAACCTTTTTTCTAAACTAATTGTGGGTAAAATTACATAATCTTGGCGAGGTGTGCTTTCCCAAACCATTTTTGAGGGCCAAAGCACATTGGCAGTCAATTAAGATGATTGACAAATTCTTGTCCAAAGAGCTTTTACTTGAACCATTGTATTCCCAAACTAAATTTTCTAAATCTATAATTTTGAGATTCTTGAAAGAATTAATATAAAAATTAATAATATTGAATATTGATATATGCACTTAGACGACCAATAATATTTTGACATGCACTTAGATGATAAATAAATGCTTTAGTTAGACGATGTGAAACTATGACAAATATGCACATTAAACAAGGAAAAGAAACACAAAAAAAGACTTGATTAACAATAATAAAATAAGATAAAATTTATTTAAATATAAATAATGATATAATAGGGGATATAGTCTAATGACGTAGAAAGATCTATATAACCGACCCCATCTAGTGGGATAAGACTTGGTGGTTGTTGTTGTATTGAATATTGATATAACATAATATAATATTAGATATTCAATAATTTAACATTTATGTAATATTATTTTAACACTTATAAAAAATAAAAGGTATAAAATTTAAAATATTATTTAATAAAATGAAATGCCATTATTTAATAATATAAGAATCAATGAAGTAACATTTTAGATGATTAGACCATATCACTGAGTTGGTTTTGAGGTGTGACAATAAAATATTAATTAAAATATAAATTATTATTATCATCAAAGTATATATTTAAAAATAAACTCAAATGGGGCAGGGTGAGACATAAAATTTCTACTCTATACCTGCCTCCACACTGCATATGTAGTTATTTATTTGCCCTATCCCTTTTCTTCAGCAAAAAAGTGAAATCCGCCACCTAGTGACCCCACATGGTCGGCCCCACGATCATCTATTAGGAGGTAAATCAAAAAGCTGCAGTTGACCAGTCCTATCCCTTTTCCGTTTACATTATGAGGTGAGGTAAATTCAATGGCAGACCTTCATAGGAAGAACAAATTGTCTTCCCTAGATAGGAGACTTAAAATTCTATTATATATAGAGAGATTGATAAATTTAGTTCTTTATAAAATCAAATTAGAATATTGATATATGAAAATTGATCCCACTACTATGGCATAACTTGTTTTTATCCTAGTCAATTCACTGTCTAGGTCGATTTTTTTTTATAATGTATTTAGGCTCTGAAATTCTTATTTCGTTTATTACCCATCTTTGTCAGATGGTATTCCTTTACAGTTTACACAATTAGGCACATGCAATATCCACAATCGAATGCATTAGAATCAGGGAATTTGACGGTGAATTTTGATATTGGGTGATTTTAATTTGTATCTTTTATCTAAATAGGCTTGGTAGAGAGTGAGACTTTTGCCTTATTTTTTCTGCATGCCATTTTTTGATTTTGCATATACCTATTGTGGTATTTAGCCTCAGATTACAGATATTAATCCTGAGGTGATCTTGAATTGCAATTTCTCATGTTCATTATCCATCTTTCCAGATAACAAGACATTTTTGTATTGAAACATTTGTTTTCTGTGTAGTATATTTTATATAGGAAATTAATTACAATTAAGCTTGCAATTTGATTTTTTTGGGTATAGTTGCTCCGTCCATTTTGACCATGGAAAATAATCTCTCATTGCTAGTGAATTTTCTATGTCAGGGAACAAATAGAGACTTTGAACGTGCTGCTGAAGCATACATGCATGCTCGGTCGCAATCCAATGCACAAGCCATGTTCAATCTGGGATACATGCATGAGCATGGTCATGGACTTCCTCTTGATCTTCATCTAGCTAAAAGGTACTACGATCAGGCCCTTGAGAATGATGCAGCTGCCGTGATGCCTGTTAAACTAGCACTTATGAGCTTGTGGATAAGGATGAACTATGCTGACAGTTTCATGGTGAGGTTCCTCTATTCTCTTAATCAACTATCAATCTATGAAGTGATCACATAAATGTGTTGCTTCTAGGTTGTAGGTTCCTCTATTGTTTCTCTATAAAGATTATCTTTATGTTCATATTTATTTGCTGAAACTGAAAGGCCTTTTCTGATTCTGTTACTTGAGCCTTTTCTTTTCATTGACTTGGTACTCAAATTTTGTAGTCAGAATTTTGGAAGCATTACCTAAAATTTAATAAGCAAAACATAGATTGTGGTTCATAATTAATTGATGAAGAAAAGCACATTACAGCTATCTCCTTATTTCCACATTTTGCGATTTGTTCATGTTGCTTTCTTCACAATGTTCTTATGTCTGTGATATAAACACCTGCACATGCATTTGAATTCTTGCCAGAGAGGAAAATGGCTCATTTAAATCTACCATTTTTTTTAAAATTTCCATTGAGGTCCTGAAATATAACACAGCCCTCTTGACTATTTGAGGGCTTAAAGAGGAAGACCAAATTGGTGGCTAGCAAAAGTTGAGTTAAATGTTCCTAGGCTTGTATACTGAAATAAGATATAGCCAACCCTTCTGTCTTCATCTTCATAGTTTAATTTTTATTATTATATATTTTTTCTGTTGATGGTAACTCTCTTCCTTATGATTACTTATTTCTAAGTTTCAGGTTAAGGTGATTGATTCACTCCCGGAGTTGTTCCCAAAATTAGAGTTATGGGTGGACGAGGTGCTCATGGATGAAGGAAATGCAACGATATTAACTCTTTTTGCTTGTCTCCTCGCTGTACTTTATCTCCGAGAACGCCAGAGGCGACAAGCCGTGCCTATTGTGCCTCCACATCAACCAAATATTGCCCTTAACTAGGAGCCTGAAAAATATTTACTGGGATTCAATTAAGTCAAGTGAAAAGCATAGATGATAGGAGAACCTTGGGTACTATGAAAATCT